>NC_090378.1:128241926-128415630 GCF_036365525.1 Heterodontus francisci | reverse complement strand
TGGGGGGGATGACGTCACTGGGTCTGTGTGTGTGTGTGTGTGGGGGGGGTGATGATGTCACTGGGTCTGTGTGTGTGTGAGGGGGGGGTGATGTTGTCACTGGGTCTGTGTGAGTGTGGGGGGGGGAGTGATGATGTCACTGGGTCTGTGTGTGTGTGTGGGGGGGAGTGATGATGTCACTGGGTCTGTGTGTGTGTGTGGGGGGGGAGTGATGATGTCACTGGGTCTGTGTGTGTGTGGGGGGGGGAGTGATGATGTCACTGGGTCTGTGTGTGTGTGTGGGGGGGAGTGATGATGTCACTGGGTCTGTGTGTGTGTGTGGGGGGGGAGTGATGATGTCACTGGGTCTGTGTGTGTGTGTGGGGGGGAGTGATGATGTCACTGGGTCTGTGTGTGTGTGTGGGGGGGGGTGATGTTGTCACTGGGTCTGTGTGTGTGGGGGGGTGGTGATGTTGTCACTGGGTCTGTGTGTGTGTGTGTGTGGGGGGGGGAGTGATGATGTCACTGGGTCTGTGTGTGTGTGTGGGGGGGAGTGATGATGTCACTGGGTCTGTGTGTGTGTGTGTGTGTGGGGGGGAGTGATGATGTCACTGGGTCCGTGTGTGTGTGTGTGTGTGGGGGGGTGATGATGTCACTGGGTCTGTGTGTGTGTGTGTGTGTGTGTGTGGGGGAGTGATGATGTCACTGGGTCTGTGTGTGTGTGTGGGGGGGAGTGATGATGTCACTGGGTCTGTGTGTGTGTGTGTGTGTGGGGGGGTGATGATGTCACTGGGTCTGTGTGTGTGTGTGTGGGGGGGGTGGGGGTGATGATGTCACTGGGTCTGTGTCTGTGTGGGGGTGGGGGTGATGATGTCACTGGGTCTGTGTGAGTGTGTGTGTGGGGAGGGGGTGATGTTGTCACTGGGTCTGTGTGTGTGGGTGGGGGGAGGAGTGATGATGTCACTGGGTCTGTGTGTGTGTGTGTGTGTGGGGGGGTGATGTTGTCACTGGGTCTGTGTGTGTGGGTGGGGGGAGGAGTGATGATGTCACTGGGTCTGTGTGTGTGTGTGTGTGGGGGGGGGAGTGATGATGTCACTGGGTCTGTGTGTGTGTGTGTGTGTGGCGGGGGGTGATGTTGTCACTGGGTCTGTGTGTGTGTGTGTGTGGGGGGGGTGATGATGTCACTGGTTCTGTGTGTGTGTGTGTGGGGGGGGGTGATGATGTCACTGGGTCTGTGTGTGTGTGTGTGGGGGGGGTGATGTTGTCACTGGGTCTGTGTGTGTGTGTGTGTGGGGGGGGGTGATGATGTCACTGGTTCTGTGTGTGTGTGTGTGGGGGGGGTGATGATGTCACTGGGTCTGTGTGTGTGTGTGTGGGGGGGGGGTGATGATGTCACTGGGTCTGTGTGAGTGTGTGTGTGGGGAGGGGGTGATGTTGTCACTGGGTCTGTGTGTGTGGGTGGGGGGAGGAGTGATGATGTCACTGGGTCTGTGTGTGTGTGTGTGTGTGGGGGGGTGATGTTGTCACTGGGTCTGTGTGTGTGGGTGGGGGGAGGAGTGATGATGTCACTGGGTCTGTGTGTGTGTGTGTGTGGGGGGGGGAGTGATGATGTCACTGGGTCTGTGTGTGTGTGTGTGTGTGGCGGGGGGTGATGTTGTCACTGGGTCTGTGTGTGTGTGTGTGTGGGGGGGGTGATGATGTCACTGGTTCTGTGTGTGTGTGTGTGGGGGGGGGTGATGATGTCACTGGGTCTGTGTGTGTGTGTGTGGGGGGGGTGATGTTGTCACTGGGTCTGTGTGTGTGTGTGTGTGGGCGGGGGTGATGATGTCACTGGTTCTGAGTGTGTGTGTGTGGGGGGGGTGATGATGTCACTGGGTCTGTGTGTGTGTGTGTGTGGGGGGGGGGTGATGATGTCACTGGTTCTGTGTGTGTGTGTGTGGGGGGGTGATGTTGTCACAGGGTCTGTGTGTATGTGTGTGTGGGGGGGGGTAATGCTGTCACTGGGTCTGTGTGTGTGTGTGGGGGGGGAGTGGGGTGATGATGTCACTGGGTCTGTGTGTGTGTGGCGGTGGGTGGGGGTGATGATGTCACTGGGTCTGTGTGTGTGTGGCAGTGGGTGGGGGTGATGATGTCACTGGGTCAGTGTGTGTGTGGGGAGGGGTGATGATGTTGGCACTGGCTCTGTGTGTGTGGATGGGGGGGGGGGTGATGTTGTCATTAGGTCTGTGTGTGTGTGTGGGGAGGGTGGGGATGATGATGTCACTGGGTCTGTGTGTGTGTGTGTGTGGGGGGGGTGGGTGATGTCACTGGGTCTGTGTGTGTGTGTGTGGGGGGGTGGGGATGATGATGTCACTGGGTCTGTGTGTGTGTGTGTGTGGGGGGGGTGATGTTGTCACTGGGTCTGTGCGTGTGTGTGTGGGGGAGGTGATGTTGTCACTGGGTCTGTGTGTGTGTGTGGGGGGGGGTGATGATGTCACTGGGTCTGTGTGTGTGTGGGGGAGGGTGGGGGTGATGATGTCACTGGGACAGTGTGTGTGTGGGGGGGGGGGGTGATGATGTCACTGGGTCTGTGAGTGTGTGTGGGGGGGGTGGGGGTGATGATGTCACTGGGTCTGTGTGTGTGTGTGGGGGAGGGTGGGTGATGTCACTGGGTCTGTGTGTGTGTGTGTGGGGGGGTGGGGATGATGATGTCACTGGGTCTGTGTGTGTGTGTGTGGGGGGGGTGATGTTGTCACTGGGTCTGTGCGTGTGTGTGTGGGGGGAGGTGATGATGTCACTGGGTCTGTGTGTGTGTGTGTGGGGGAGGGTGGGGGTGATGATGTCACTGGGACAGTGTGTGTGTGGGGGGGGTGGGGGTGATGATGTCACTGGGTCTGTGTGTGTGTGTGGGGGGGGTGGGGGTGATGATGTCACTGGGTCTGTGTGTGTGTGTGGGGGAAGGTGGGGGTGATGATGTCACTGGGTCTGTGTCTGTGTGTGGGGGGGGGGTGGGGGTGATGATGTCACTGGGTCTGTGTCTGTGTGTGGGGGGGGTGGGGGTGATGTTGTCACTGGGTCTGTGTGGGGGGGGGAGTGATGTTGTCACTGGGTCTGTGTGTGTGTGTGTGGGGGGGGGTGGGGGTGATGATGTCACTGGGTCTATGTGTGTGTGTGTGGGGGGGGGGTGATGATGTCACTGGGTCTGTGTGTGTGGGGGGGGAGTGATGTTGTCACTGGGTCTGTGTGTGTGTGTGGGGGGGGGGGTGATGTTGTCACTGGGTCTGTGTGTGTGTGGGGGCGGGTGATGATGTCACTGGGTCTGTGTGTGTGTGTGGGGGGGGGTGATGATGTCACTGGGTCTGTGTGTGTGTGGGGGGGGGTGATGATGTCACTGGGTCTGTGTGTGTGTGTGGGGGGGGTGATGATGTCACTGGGTCTGTGTGTGTGTGGGGGGGGTGATGATGTCACTGGGTCTGTGTGTGTGTGTGGGGGGGTGATGATGTCACTGGGTCTGTGTGCGGGGGGGGGGTGGGGGTGATGATGTCACTGGGTCTGTGTGTGTGTGTGGGGGGGGGTGATGTTGTCACTGGGTCTGTGTGTGTGTGTTGGGGGGTGGGGTTGATGATGTCACTGGGTCTG
Source organism: Heterodontus francisci (assembly GCF_036365525.1). Lineage (NCBI taxonomy): Eukaryota > Metazoa > Chordata > Chondrichthyes > Heterodontiformes > Heterodontidae > Heterodontus > Heterodontus francisci. The sequence continues at coordinate 128,412,033 of NC_090378.1, read as the reverse complement.
TGTGTGTGTGTGGGGGGGGTGATGTTGTCACTGGGTCTGTGTGTGTGTGTGGGGGGGGTGGGGGTGATGTTGTCACTGGGTCTGTGTGTGTGTGTGGGGGGGGTGATGATGTCACTGGGTCTGTGTGTGTGTGTGGGGGGGTGATGTTGTCACTGGGTCTGTGTGTGTGTGTGGGGGGGGTGATGATGTCACTGGGTCTGTGTGTGTGGGGGGGTGGGGTTGATGATGTCACTGGGTCTGTGTGTGTGTGGGGGGGGTGGGGTTGATGATGTCACTGGGTCTGTGTGTGTGTGTGGGGGGGTGGGGTTGATGATGTCACTGGGTCTGTGTGTGTGTGTGGGGGGTGGGGTTGATGATGTCACTGGGTCTGTGTGTGTGTGTGGGGGGGGTGGGGGTGATAATGTCACTGGGTCTGTGTGTGTGTGTGGGGGGGGGGGGTGATGATGTCACTGGGTCTGTGTGTGTGTGTGGGGGGGTGGGGGTGATAATGTCACTGGGTCTGTGTGTGTGTGTGGGGGGGGGTGGGGGTGATGATGTCACTGGGTCTGTGTGTGTGTGTGGGGGGTGGGGTTGATGATGTCACTGGGTCTGTGTGTGTGTGTGGGGGGTGGGGTTGATGATGTCACTGGGTCTGTGTGTGTGTGTGTGGGGGGGTGATGATGTCACTGGGTCTGTGTGTGGGGGGGGTGGGGGTGATGTTGTCACTGGGTCTGTGTGTGTGTGTGGGGGGGCTGATGTTGTCACTGGGTCTGTGTGTGTGTGTGGGGGGTGGGGGTGATGATGTCACTGGGTCTGTGTGTGTGTGTGGGGGGGCTGATGTTGTCACTGGGTCTGTGTGTGTGTGTGGGGGGGGGGTGATGATGTCACTGGGTCTGTGTGTGTGTGTGTGTGGGGGGGCTGATGTTGTCACTGGGTCTGTGTGTGTGTGTGGGGGGGGGGGTGATGATGTCACTGGGTCTGTGTGTGTGTGTGTGGGAGGGGGAGTGGGGTGATGTTGTCACTGGGTCTGTGCGTGTGTGTGGGGGGGGGTGTTGTTGTCACTGGGTCTGTGTGTGTGTGTGTGGGGGGGCTGATGATGTCACTGGGTCTGTGTGTGTGTGTGTGTGTGGGGGGGGTGATGCTGTCACTGGGTCTGTGTGTGTGGGGGGGGGGTGTTGTTGTCACTGGGTCTCTGTGTGTGTGTGGGGGGGCTGATGATGTCACTGGGTCTGTGCGTGTGTGTGGGGGGGGTGTTGTTGTCACTGGGTCTCTGTGTGTGTGTGTGGGGGGGCTGATGTTGTCACTGGGTCTGTGTGTGTGTGTGTGCGGGGGGGGGGTGATGTTGTCACTGGGTCTGTGTGTGTGTGTGTGAGGGGGGGGGTGATGATGTCACTGGGTCTGTGTGTGTGTGTGTGTGGGGGGGGTGATGATGTCACTGGGTCTGTGTGTGTGTGGGGGTGGGTGGGGGTGATGATGTCTTTGGGTCTGTGTGTGTGTGGGGGTGGGTGGGGGGGGGTGATGATTTCACTGGGTCTGTGTGTGTGTGGGGGGGGGGTGATGATGTCACTGGGTCTGTGTGTGTGTGTGTGGGGGGGTGATGATGTCACTGGGTCTGTGTGTGTGTGTGGGGGGGGGTGATGTTGTCACTGGGTCTGTGTGTGTGTGTGTGTGTGTGGGTGGGGGTGGGTGTGATGATGTCACTGGGTCTGTGTGTGTGTGTGTGGGGGGGTGATGATGTCACTGGGTCTGTGTGTGTGTGGGGGTGGGTGGGGGTGATGATGTCACTGGGTCTGTGTGTGTGTGTGTGTGTGGGTGGGGGGGGGGTGATGATTTCACTGGGTCTGTGTGTGTGTGGGGGGGGGTGATGATGTCACTGGGTCTGTGTGTGTGTGTGTGGGGGGGGTGATGATGTCACTGGGTCTGTGTGTGTGTGGGGGGGGGTGATGATGTCACTGGGTCTGTGTGTGTGTGTGTGTGTGTGGGGGGGTGATGATGTCACTGGGTCTGTGTGTGTGTGGGGGTGGGTGGGGGTGATGATGTCACTGGGTCTGTGTGTGTGTGTGTGTGTGAGTGGGGGGGGGGTGATGATTTCACTGGGTCTGTGTGTGTGTGGGGGGGGGTGATGATGTCACTGGGTCTGTGTGTGTGTGTGGCGGGGTGGGGGTGATGTTGTCACTGGGTCTGTGTGTGTGTGTGGGGGGGTGATGATGTCACTGGGTCTGTGTGTGTGTGTGTGGGGGGGGAGTGATGTTGTCACTGGGTCTGTGTGTGTGTGGGGGGGGGTGATGATGTCACTGGGTCTGTGTGTGTGTGTGGGGGGGGTGATGATGTCACTGGGTCTGTGTGTGTGTGTGGGGGGGGTGATGTTGTCACTGGGTCTGTGTGTGTGTGGGGGGGGTGATGATGTCACTGGGTCTGTGTGTGTGTGGGGGGGCGGGTGATGATGTCACTGGGTCTGTGTGTGTGTGGGGGGGGGGTGATGTTGTCACTGGGTCTGTGTGTGTGTGGGGGGGCGGCTGATGTTGTCACTGGGTCTGTGTGTGTGTGGGGGGGGGTGATGTTGTCACTGGGTCTGTGTGTGTGTGTGTGGGGGGGCGGGTGATGATTTCACTGGGTCTGTGTGTGTGTGGGGGGGGGTGATGTTGTCACTGGGTCTGTGTGTGTGTGTGGGGGAGGGTGGGGGTGATGATGTCACTGGGTCTGTGTGTGTGTGTGGGTGGGGTGATGATGTCACTGGGTCTGTGTGTGTGTGTGGGGGGGGGTGGGTGATGATGTCACTGGGTCTGTGTGTGTGTGTGTGGGTGGGGGTGTTGATGTCACTGGGTCTGTGTCTGTGTGTGGGGGGGGGTGATGTTGTCATTAGGTCTGTGTGTGTGTATGTGTGGGGGGGGGTGATGATGTCACTGGGTCTGTGTGTGTGGGGGGGTGGGGTTGATGATGTCACTGGGTCTGTGTGTGTGTGTGGGGGGGGGTGATGATGTCACTGGGTCTGTGTGTGTGTGGGGGGGTTGATGTTGTCACTGGGTCTGTGTGTGTGTGTGTGTGGGGGGGGTGATGATGTCACTGGGTCTGTGTGTGTGTGGGGGGGTGGGTGATGATGTCACTGGGTCTGTGTGTGTGTGTGGGGGGGGGTGATGTTGTCACTGGGTCTGTGTGTGTGTGTGGGGGGGGGGTGATGATGTCACTGGGTCTGTGTGTGTGTGTGTGTGTGGGGGGGGGTGATGATGTCACTGGGTCTGTGTGTGTGTGTGGGGGGGGGTGATGATGTCACTGGGTCTGTGTTTGTGTGTGGGGGGGGTGATGATGTCACTGGGTCTGTGTGTGTGTGGGGGGGGGGGTGATGATATCACTGGGTCTGTGTGTGTGTGTGGGGGGGTGGGGGTTGATGTTGTCACTGGGTCTGTGTGTGTGTGTGTGGGGGGGGGTGATGATGTCACTGGGTCTGTGTGTGTGTGTGGGGGCGTGGGGGTGATGATGTCACTGGGTCTGTGTGTGTGTCTGGGGGGGTGGGGTTGATGTTGTCACTGGGTCTGTGTGTGTGTGTGTGTGGGGGGGGGTGATTTTGTCACTTGGTCTGTGTGTGTGTGTGTGTGTGGGGGGGTGATTTTGTCACTGGGTCTGTGTGTGTGTGTGTGGGGGGGGGTGGGAGTGATGATGTCACTGGGTCTGTGTGTGTGTGTGTGGGGGGGGTGGGAGTGATGCTGTCACTGGGTCTGTGTGTGTGTGTGTGTGGGGGGGGTGATGTTGTCACTGGGTCTGTGTATGTGTGTGTGTGTGGGGGGGGTGATACTGTCACTGGGTCTGTGTGTGTGTGTGGGGGGGGGGGTGATGATGTCACTGGGTCTGTGTGTGTGTGTGTGGGAGGGGGAGTGGGGTGATGTTGTCACTGGGTCTGTGCGTGTGTGTGGGGGGGGGTGTTGTTGTCACTGGGTCTGTGTGTGTGTGTGTGGGGGGGCTGATGATGTCACTGGGTCTGTGTGTGTGTGTGTGTGTGGGGGGGGGTGATGCTGTCACTGGGTCTGTGTGTGTGGGGGGGGGGTGTTGTTGTCACTGGGTCTCTGTGTGTGTGTGGGGGGGCTGATGATGTCACTGGGTCTGTGCGTGTGTGTGGGGGGGGTGTTGTTGTCACTGGGTCTCTGTGTGTGTGTGTGGGGGGGCTGATGTTGTCACTGGGTCTGTGTGTGTGTGTGTGCGGGGGGGGGGGTGATGTTGTCACTGGGTCTGTGTGTGTGTGTGTGAGGGGGGGGTGATGATGTCACTGGGTCTGTGTGTGTGTGTGTGTGGGGGGGGTGATGATGTCACTGGGTCTGTGTGTGTGTGGGGGTGGGTGGGGGTGATGATGTCTTTGGGTCTGTGTGTGTGTGGGGGTGGGTGGGGGGGGGTGATGATTTCACTGGGTCTGTGTGTGTGTGGGGGGGGGTGATGATGTCACTGGGTCTGTGTGTGTGTGTGTGGGGGGGTGATGATGTCACTGGGTCTGTGTGTGTGTGTGGGGGGGGTGATGTTGTCACTGGGTCTGTGTGTGTGTGTGTGTGTGTGGGTGGGGGTGGGTGTGATGATGTCACTGGGTCTGTGTGTGTGTGTGTGGGGGGGGTGATGATGTCACTGGGTCTGTGTGTGTGTGGGGGTGGGTGGGGGTGATGATGTCACTGGGTCTGTGTGTGTGTGTGTGTGTGGGTGGGGGGGGGGTGATGATTTCACTGGGTCTGTGTGTGTGTGGGGGGGGGTGATGATGTCACTGGGTCTGTGTGTGTGTGTGTGGGGGGGGTGATGATGTCACTGGGTCTGTGTGTGGGTGGGTGGGTGGGGGGGGGGGGTGTGGGTGGGGTGGGTCTGGGTGCTGTGTGTGTGGGGGGGGGTGATGATGTCACTGGGTCTGTGTGTGTGTGTGTGTGTGTGGGGGGGTGATGATGTCACTGGGTCTGTGTGTGTGTGGGGGTGGGTGGGGGTGATGATGTCACTGGGTCTGTGTGTGTGTGTGTGTGTGGGTGGGGGGGGGGTGATGATTTCACTGGGTCTGTGTGTGTGTGGGGGGGGGTGATGATGTCACTGGGTCTGTGTGTGTGTGTGGCGGGGTGGGGGTGATGTTGTCACTGGGTCTGTGTGTGTGTGTGGGGGGGTGATGATGTCACTGGGTCTGTGTGTGTGTGTGTGGGGGGGGAGTGATGTTGTCACTGGGTCTGTGTGTGTGTGGGGGGGGGTGATGATGTCACTGGGTCTGTGTGTGTGTGTGGGGGGGGTGATGATGTCACTGGGTCTGTGTGTGTGTGTGGGGGGGGTGATGTTGTCACTGGGTCTGTGTGTGTGTGGGGGGGGTGATGATGTCACTGGGTCTGTGTGTGTGTGGGGGGGCGGGTGATGATGTCACTGGGTCTGTGTGTGTGTGGGGGGGGGTGATGTTGTCACTGGGTCTGTGTGTGTGTGGGGGGGCGGCTGATGTTGTCACTGGGTCTGTGTGTGTGTGGGGGGGGGGTGATGTTGTCACTGGGTCTGTGTGTGTGTGTGTGGGGGGGCGGGTGATGATTTCACTGGGTCTGTGTGTGTGTGGGGGGGGGTGATGTTGTCACTGGGTCTGTGTGTGTGTGTGGGGGAGGGTGGGGGTGATGATGTCACTGGGTCTGTGTGTGTGTGTGGGTGGGGTGATGATGTCACTGGGTCTGTGTGTGTGTGTGGGGGGGGGTGGGTGATGATGTCACTGGGTCTGTGTGTGTGTGTGTGGGTGGGGGTGTTGATGTCACTGGGTCTGTGTCTGTGTGTGGGGGGGGTGATGTTGTCATTAGGTCTGTGTGTGTGTATGTGTGGGGGGGGGTGATGATGTCACTGGGTCTGTGTGTGTGGGGGGGTGGGGTTGATGATGTCACTGGGTCTGTGTGTGTGTGTGGGGGGGGGTGATGATGTCACTGGGTCTGTGTGTGTGTGGGGGGGTTGATGTTGTCACTGGGTCTGTGTGTGTGTGTGTGTGGGGGGGGTGATGATGTCACTGGGTCTGTGTGTGTGTGGGGGGGTGGGTGATGATGTCACTGGGTCTGTGTGTGTGTGTGGGGGGGGTGATGTTGTCACTGGGTCTGTGTGTGTGTGTGGGGGGGGGGTGATGATGTCACTGGGTCTGTGTGTGTGTGTGTGTGTGGGGGGGGTGATGATGTCACTGGGTCTGTGTGTGTGTGTGGGGGGGGTGATGATGTCACTGGGTCTGTGTTTGTGTGTGGGGGGGGTGATGATGTCACTGGGTCTGTGTGTGTGTGGGGGGGGGGGTGATGATATCACTGGGTCTGTGTGTGTGTGTGGGGGGGTGGGGGTTGATGTTGTCACTGGGTCTGTGTGTGTGTGTGTGGGGGGGGTGATGATGTCACTGGGTCTGTGTGTGTGTGTGGGGGCGTGGGGGTGATGATGTCACTGGGTCTGTGTGTGTGTCTGGGGGGGTGGGGTTGATGTTGTCACTGGGTCTGTGTGTGTGTGTGTGTGGGGGGGGGTGATTTTGTCACTTGGTCTGTGTGTGTGTGTGTGTGTGGGGGGGTGATTTTGTCACTGGGTCTGTGTGTGTGTGTGTGGGGGGGGGTGGGAGTGATGATGTCACTGGGTCTGTGTGTGTGTGTGTGGGGGGGGTGGGAGTGATGCTGTCACTGGGTCTGTGTGTGTGTGTGTGTGGGGGGGGTGATGTTGTCACTGGGTCTGTGTATGTGTGTGTGTGTGGGGGGGGTGATACTGTCACTGGGTCTGTGTGTGTGTGTGGGGGGGTTGATGTTGTCACTGCGTCTGTGTGTGTGTGTGTGGGGGTGATGATGTCACTGGGTCTGTGAGTGTGTGTGAGTTGGTGGGGTGATGATGTCACTGGGTCTGTGTGTGTGTGTGGGTGGGTGATGATGTCAATGGGTCTGTGTGTGTGTGTGGGTGGGTGATGATGTCACTGGGTCTGTGTGTGTGAGTGTGGGGGGTGGGGTGATGATGTCACTGGTTCTGTGTGTGTGTGTGTGTGGGGGGGTGATGATGTCACTGGGTCTGTGTGTGTGTGTGGGTGGGTGATGATGTCACTGGGTCTGTGTGTGTGTGGGGGGGGTGGTGGGGGTGATGATGTCACTGGGTCTGTGTGTGTGTGGGGGGGGGTGATGTTGTCACTGGGTCTGTGTGTGTGTGTGGGGGGGTGATGATGTCACTGGGTCTGTGTGTGTGTGGGGGGGGTGGTGGGGGTGATGATGTCACTGGGTCTGTGTGTGTGTGTGGGGGGTGATGATGTCACTGGGTCTGTGTGTGTGTGTGGGGGGGTGGGGGTGATGATGTCACTGGGTCTGTGTGTGTGTGGGGGGTGGTGGGGGTGATGATGTCACTGGGTCTGTGTGTGTGTGGGGGGTGGTGGGGTGATGATGTCACTGGGTCTGTGTGTGTGTGTGGGGGGGGGTGGGGGTGATGATGTCACTGGGTCTGTGTGTGTGTGTGGGGGGGGGGTGATGATGTCACTGGGTCTGTGTGTGTGTGTGGGGGGGTGGGGGTGATGATGCCACTGGCTCTGTGTGTGTGTGGGGGGGATGATGATGTCACTGGGTCGGTGTGTGTGTGTGGGGGGGGGGGTGATGATGTCACTGGCTCTGTGTGTGTGTGTGGGGGGGTGATGTTGTCACTGGGTCTGTGTGTGTGTGGGGGGGGTGGTGGGGGTGATGATGTCCCTGGGTCTGTGTGTGTGTGTGGGGGGGGGGTGATCTTGTCACAGGGTCTGTCTGTGTGTGTGGGGGGGTGGGGTTGATGATGTCACTGGGTCTGTGTGTGTGTGTGGGGGGGGTGGGGTTGATGATGTCTCTGGGTCTGTGTGAATGTTTGGGGGGGTGGGGGTGATGATGTCACGGGGTCTGTGTGTGTGTTTGTGGGGGGGGTTGATGTTGTCACTGGGTCTGTGTGTGTGTGGGGGGGGGTGGGGGTGATGCTGTCTCTGGGTCTGTGTGTGTGTTTGTGGGGGGGGTTGATGTTGTCACTGGGTCAGTGTGTGTGTGGGGGGGGGTGGGGGTGATGATGTCACAGGGTCTGTCTGTGTGTGTGTGGGGGTGGTGGGGGTGATGATGTCACTGGGTCTGTGTGTGTGTGTGTGGGGGGGTGGGGTTGATGATGTCACTGGGTCTGTGTGTGTGTGGGGGGGTGATGATGTCACTGGGTCTGTGTGTGTGTGTGTGGGGGGGTGATGATGTCACTGGGTCTGTGTGTGTGTGTGGGAGGGGTGGGGGTGATGATGTCACTGGGTCTGTGTGTGTTAGTGAGTTGGTGGGGTGATGATGTCACTGGGTCTGTGTGTGTGTGTGTGGGGGGGGGGGTGATGATGTCACTGGGTCTGTGTGTGTGTGTGTGTGGGTGGGTGATGATGTCACTGGGTCTGTGTGTGTGTGTGTGTGGAGGGGGGTGATGATGTCACTGGGTCTGTGTGTGTGTGTGGGTGGGTGATGATGTCACTGTGTCTGTGTGTGTGTGTGGGTGGGTGATGTTGTCACTGGGTCTGTGTGTGTGTGTGGGGGGTGGTGGGGGTGATGATGTCACTGGGTCTGTGTGTGTGTGGGGGGGGTGGGGGTGATGATGTCACTGGGTCTGTGTGTGTGTGGGGGGGGTGATGATGTCACTGGGTCTGTGTGTGTGTGTGGGGGGGGGGTGATGTTGTCACTGGGTCTGTGTGTGTGTGTGGGGGGTGGTGGGGGTGATGAAGTCACTGGGTCTGTGTGTGTGTGTGGGGGGGGGGTGATGATATCACTGGGTCTGTGTATGTGTGTGTGGGGGGGGTGATGATGTCACTGGGTCTGTGTGTGTGTGGGGGGGGGTGATGTTGTCACAGGGTCTGTCTGTGTGTGTGGGGGGGGGGTTGATGTTGTCACAGGGTCTGTCTGTGTGTGTGGGGGGGGGTTTAATGTTGTCACTGAGTCTGTGTGTGTGTGGGGGGGTGGGGGTGATGATGTCACTAGGTCTGTGTGTGTGTGTGTGTGGGGGGGTTTGGGTGTGATGTCACTGGGTCTGTGTGAGTGTGTGGGGGGGGGTGGATGTGATGATGTCACTGGGTCTGTGTGTGTGTGTGTGGGGGGGTGGATGTGATGATGTCACTGGGTCTGTGTGTGTGTGTGTGGGGGGGGTGGGGGTGATGATGTCACTGGGTCTGTGTGTGTGTGTGTGGGGGGGTGGATGTGATGATGTCACTGGGTCTGTGTGTATGTGTGTGTGGGAGAGGTGGGGGTGATGATGTCACTGGGTCTGTGTGAGTGTGTGGAGGGGGGGTGGATGTGATGATGTCACTGGGTCTGTGTGAATGTTTGGGGGGGTGGGGGTGATGATGTCACTGGGTCTGTGTGAATGTTTGGGGGGGTGGGGGTGATGATGTCACGGGGTCTGTGTGTGTGTGTGTGGGGGTGGGGGTGATGCTGTCTCTGGGTCTGTGTGTGTGTTTGTGGGGGGGGGTTGATGTTGTCACTGAGTCTGTGTGTGTGTGGGGGGGTGGGGGTGATGATGTCACTAGGTCTGTGTGTGTGTGTGTGTGGGGGGGTTTGGGTGTGATGTCACTGGGTCTGTGTGAGTGTGTGGGGGGGGGGTGGATGTGATGATGTCACTGGGTCTGTGTGTGTGTGTGTGGGGGGGTGGATGTGATGATGTCACTGGGTCTGTGTGTGTGTGTGTGGGGGGGGTGGGGGTGATGATGTCACTGGGTCTGTGTGTGTGTGTGTGGGGGGGTGGATGTGATGATGTCACTGGGTCTGTGTGTATGTGTGTGTGGGAGAGGTGGGGGTGATGATGTCACTGGGTCTGTGTGAGTGTGTGGAGGGGGGGTGGATGTGATGATGTCACTGGGTCTGTGTGTGTGTTTGTGGGGGGGTGGGGGTGATGATGTCACTGGGTCTGTGTGTGTGTTTGTGGGGGGGTGGGGGTGACGATGTCACTGGGTCTGTGTGAGTGTGTGGGGGGGGGGTGGATGTGATGATGTCACTGGGTCTGTGTGTGTGTGTGTGGGGGGGGGGTGGGGGGTGATGATGTCACTGGGTCTCTGTGTGTGTGTGGGGGGGGTGGGGGTGATGATGTCACTGGGTCTGTGTGTGTGTGTGAGTTGGTGGGGTGATGATGTCACTGGGTCTGTGTGTGTGTGTGTGGGGGGGGGGGTGGGGGTGATGATGTCACTGGGTCTGTGTGTGTGTGTGTGGGGGGGTTGGGGTGATGTTGTCACTGGGTCTGTGTGTGTGGGGGGGGTTGGGGTGATGATGTCACTGGGTCTGTGTGTGTGTGTGTGGGGGGGGGGTTGGGGTGATGATGTCACTGGGTCTGTGTGTGTGTGTGTGTGTGGGGGGGGGTGATGTTGTCACTGGGTCTGTGAGTGTCGGGGGGGGTGGGGGTGATGATGTCACTTGGTCTGTGTTTGTGTGTGTGTGGGAGGGGGGGGTGATGTTGTCACTGGGTCTGTGTCTGGGGGGGGGGTAATGTTGTCACTGGGTCTGTGTGTGTGGGGGGGGGTGGGGGTGATGTTGTCACTGGGTCTGTGTGTGTGTGTGTGGGTGGGGTGATGTTGTCACTGTGTCTGTGTGTGTGTTGGGGGGGGTGATGACCTCATTGGGTCTGTGTGTGTGTGTGGGGGGGTGGGGGTGATGTTGTCACTGGGTCTGTGTGTGAGTGTGGGGGGTGGGGTTGATGATGTCACTGGGTCTGTGTGTGTGTGTGGGGGGGGTGATGATGTCACTGGGTCTGTGTGTGTGTGTGGGGGGTGATGATGTCACTGGGTCTGTGTGTGTGTGTGTGGGGGGGTGATGATGTCACTGGGTCTGTGTGTGTGTGTGAGTTGGTGGGGTGATGATGTCACTGGGTCTGTGTGTGTGTGTGTGTGGGGGGTGATGATGTCACTGGGTCTGTGTGTGTGTGTGTGGGTGGGTGATGATGTCACTGGGTCTGTGTGTGTGTGTGGGGGGTGGTGGGGGTGATGATGTCACTGGGTCTGTGTGTGTGTGTGTGGGGTGGGTGATGATGTCACTGGGTCTGTGTGTGTGTGTGTGGGGGGTGAAGTTGTAGGGTCTGTGTGTGTGTGTGGGGGGGTGGTGGGGGTGATGATGTCATGGGTCTGTGTGTGTGTGTGGGGGGGTGGGGGTGATGATGTCACTGGGTCTGTGTGTGTGTGGGGGGGGTGATGATGTCACTGGGTCTGTGTGTGTGTGTGGGGGGGGTGATGTTGTCACAGGGTCTGTCTGTGTGTGTGGGGGGGTGGGGTTGATGATGTCACTGGGTCTGTGTGTGTGTGTGGGGGGGTGGGGTTGATGATGTCTCTGGGTCTGTGTGAATGTTTGGGGGGGTGGGGGTGATGATGTCACGGGGTCTGTGTGTGTTGTGTGTGTGTGGGGGGGTGGGGTGATGATGTCACGGGGTCTGTGTGTGTGTGTGTGGGGGGGGGGGGTGATGCTGTCTCTGGGTCTGTGTGTGTGTGCTGAGTTGGTGGGGTGATGATGTCACTGGGTCTGTGTGTGTGTGGTGTGGGGGGGTGATGATGTCACTGGGTCTGTGTGTGTGTGTGGGTGGGTGATGATGTCACTGGGTCTGTGTGTGGGGGGTGGTGGGGGTGATGATGTCACTGGGTCTGTCTGTGTGTGTGTGTGTGGGTGGGGTGATGATGTCACTGGGTCTGTGTGTGTGTGTGGGGGGTGATGTTGTCACTGGGTCTGTGTGTGTGTGTGGGGGGTGATGTTCTCTCTGGGTCTGTGTGTGTGTTTGTGGGGGGGGTTGATGATGTCACTGGGTCTGTGTGTGTGTGGGGGGGTGGGGGTGATGATGTCACAGGGTCTGTCTGTGTGTGTGGGGTGGTGGTGGGGGTGATGATGTCACGGGGTCTGTGTGAGTGTTTGGGGGGGTGGGTTGATGTTGTCACTGAGTCTGTGTGTGTGTGTGGGAGGGGTGGGGGGTGATGATGTCACTGGGTCTGTGTGTGTGTGTGGGGGGGGGTGATGATGGTCACTGGGTCTGTGTGTGTGTGTGGGGGGTGGGTTGATGTTGTCACTGAGTCTGTGTGTGTGGGGGGGGTGGGGGTGATGATGTCACTGGGTCTGTGTGTGTGTGGGGGGGGTGGATGATGTCACTGGGTCTGTGTGTGTGTGTGGGGGGGGTGGGTTGATGTTGTCACTGAGTCTGTGTGTGTGTGTGGGGGGGGTGGGGGTGATGATGTCACTGGGTCTGTGTGTGTGTGTGGGGGGGTGATGATGTCACTGGGTCTGTGGGTGTGTGTTTGTGGGGTGTGGGGGTGATGATGTCACTGGTCTGTGTGTGTGTGTGGGGGGGGTGATGATGTCACTGGGTCTGTGTGTGTGTGTGGGGGGGGTGATGATGTCACTGGGTCTGTGTGTGTGTGTGGGGGGAGTGATGATGTCACTGGGTCTGTGGGTGTGTGTTTGTGGGGGTGTGGGGGTGATGATGTCACTGGGTCTGTGTGTGTGTGGGGGGGGTGATGTTGTCACTGGGTCTGTGTGTGTGGGGGGGGTGGGTTGATGTTGTCACTGAGTCTGTGTGTGTGTGTGGGGGGGGTGGGGGTGATGATGTCACTGGGTCTGTGTGTGTGTGTGGGGGGGGTGATGATGTCACTGGTCTGTGTGTGTGGGGGGGGGTGGGGTGATGTTGTCACTGGGTCTGTGTGTGTGTGGGGGGGTGGTGGGGTGATGATGTCACTTGGTCTGTGTGTGAGTGTGTGGGGGGTGGGGTTGATGATGTCACTGGGTCTGTGTGTGTGTGTGGGGGGTGATGTTGTCACTGGGTCTGTGTGTGTGTGGGGGGGGGGGTGGGGGTGATGATGTCACAGGGTCTGTGTGTGTGAGTGTGGGGGGGTGGGTTGATGATGTCACTGGGTCTGTGTGTGTGTGGGGGGGGTGGGGTGATGATGTCACAGAGTCTGTGTGTGTGAGTGTGGGGGGTGGGGTTGATGATGTCACTGGGTCTGTGTGTGTGTGTGTGTGTGTGGGGGGTGATGATGTCACTGGGTCTGTGTGTGTGGGGGGGGGGTGGGGGTGATGTTGTCACTGGGTCTGTGTGTGTGGGGGGGGTGGGGGTGATGTTGTCACTGGATCTGTGTGTGTGTTTGGGGGGGTGATGATCTCACTGGGTCTGTGTGTGTGTGGGTGGGGTGTGGGGTGGTGATGTCACTGGGTCTGTGTGTTTGTGGGGGGGGGTGGTGATGTTGTCACTGGGTCTGTGTGTGTGTGGGGGGGGGGGTTGGGGTGATGATGTCACTGGGTCTGTGTGTGTGTGGGGGGGGGTGGGGGTGATGATGTCACTGGGTCTATGTGTGTGTGTGGGGGGGGTTTGGGTGATGATGTCACTGGGTCTGTGTGTGTGTGTGTGGGGGGGTGGGGGTGATGATGTCACTGGGTCTGTGTGTGTGTTGGGGGGGTGTGGGGTGATGATGTCACTTGGTCTGTGTTTGTGTGTGTGTGGGAGGGGGGGTGATGTTGTCACTGGGTCTGTGTCTGGGGGGGGGTAATGTTGTCACTGGGTCTGTGTGTGTGGGGGGGGGTGGGGGTGATGTTGTCACTGGGTCTGTGTGTGTGTGTGTGGGTGGGGTGATGTTGTCACTTGTGTCTGTGTGTGTGTTGGGGGGGGTGATGATCTCACTGGGTCTGTGTGTGTGTGTGTGTGTTGGGGGGTGATGACCTCATTGGGTCTGTGTGTGTGTGTGGGGGGGTGGGGGTGATGTTGTCACTGGGTCTGTGTGTGTGAGTGTGGGGGGTGGGGTTGATGATGTCACTGGGTCTGTGTGTGTGTGTGGGGGGGGTGATGATGTCACTGGGTCTGTGTGTGTGTGTGGGGGGTGATGATGTCACTGGGTCTGTGTGTGTGTGTGTGGGGGGGTGATGATGTCACTGGGTCTGTGTGTGTGTGTGAGTTGGTGGGGTGATGATGTCACTGGGTCTGTGTGTGTGTGTGTGTGTGGGGGGGTGATGATGTCACTGGGTCTGTGTGTGTGTGTGGGTGGGTGATGATGTCACTGGGTCTGTGTGTGTGTGTGGGGGTGGTGGGGGGTGATGATGTCACTGGGTCTGTGTGTGTGTGTGTGGGTGGGGTGATGATGTCACTGGGTCTGTGTGTGTGTGTGGGGGGTGAAGTTGTCACTGGGTCTGTGTGTGTGTGTGGGGGTGGTGGTGGGGGTGATGATGTCACTGGGTCTGTGTGTGTGTGTGGGGGGGGTGGGGGTGATGATGTCACTGGTCTGTGTGTGTGTGGGGGGGGGTGATGATGTCACTGGGTCTGTGTGTGTGTGGGGGGGTGATGTTGTCACAGGGTCTGTCTGTGTGTGTGGGGGGGTGGGGTTGATGATGTCACTGGGTCTGTGTGTGTGTGTGGGGGGGTGGGGTTGATGATGTCTCTGGGTCTGTGTGAATGTTTGGGGGGGTGGGGGTGATGATGTCACGGGGTCTGTGTGTGTGTGTGTGTGGGGGGGGGTGGGTGATGATGTCACGGGGTCTGTGTGTGTGTGTGTGGGGGGGGTGATGCTGTCTCTGGGTCTGTGTGTGTGTGTGTGTGGGGGGGTGATGATGTCACTGGGTCTGTGTGTGTGTGTGGGTGGGTGATGATGTCACTGGGTCTGTGTGTGGGGGGTGGTGGTGGGGGTGATGATGTCACTGGGTCTGTCTGTGTGTGTGTGTGGGTGGGTGATGATGTCACTGGGTCTGTGTGTGTGTGTGGGGGGTGATGTTGTCACTGGGTCTGTGTGTGTGTGTGGGGGGTGATGTTCTCTCTGGGTCTGTGTGTGTGTTTGTGGGGGGGGTTGATGATGTCACTGGGTCTGTGTGTGTGTGGGGGGGTGGGGGTGATGATGTCACAGGGTCTGTCTGTGTGTGTGGGGTGGTGGTGGGGGTGATGATGTCACGGGGTCTGTGTGAGTGTTTGGGGGGTGGGTTGATGTTGTCACTGAGTCTGTGTGTGTGTGTGGGGGGGGTGGGGGTGATGATGTCACTGGGTCTGTGTGTGTGTGTGGGGGGGGTGATGATGTCACTGGGTCTGTGTGTGTGTGGGGGGGGGTGGGTTGATGTTGTCACTGAGTCTGTGTGTGTGTGTGGGGGGGGTGGGGGTGATGATGTCACTGGGTCTGTGGTGTGTGTGGGGGGGGGTGATGATGTCACTGGGTCTGTGGGTGTGTGTTTGTGGGGGTGTGGGGGTGATGATGTCACTGGGTCTGTGTGTGTGTGTGGGGGGGGTGATGATGTCACTGGGTCTGTGTGTGTGTGTGGGGGGGTGGGTTGATGTTGTCACTGAGTCTGTGTGTGTGTGTGGGGGGGGTGATGATGTCACTGGGTCTGTGTGTGTGTGTGGGGGGTGGGGTTGATGTTGTCACTGAGTCTGTGTGTGTGTGTGGGGGGGGTGGGGGTGATGATGTCACTGGGACTGTGTGTGTGTGTGGGGGGGGTGATGATGTCACTGGGTCTGTGTGTGTGTGTGGGGGGAGTGATGATGTCACTGGGTCTGTGGGTGTGTGTTTGTGGGGGTGTGGGGGTGATGATGTCACTGGGTCTGTGTGTGTGTGGGGGGGGTGATGTTGTCACTGGGTCTGTGTGTGTGGGGGGGGGGTGGGTTGATGTTGTCACTGGAGTCTGTGTGTGTGTGTGGGGGTGGGGTGATGATGTCACTGGGTCTGTGTGTGTGTGTGGGGGGGGTGATGATGTCACTGGGTCTGTGTGTGTGGGGGGGGGGGTGGGGGTGATGTTGTCACTGGGTCTGTGTGTGTGTGGGGGGGTGGTGGGGTGATGATGTCACTTGGTCTGTGTGTGAGTGTGTGGGGGGTGGGGTTGATGATGTCACTGGGTCTGTGTGTGTGTGTGGGGGGCGATGTTGTCACTGGGTCTGTGTGTGTGTGGGGGGGGTGGGGGTGATGATGTCACAGGGTCTGTGTGTGTGAGTGTGGGGGGTGGGTTGATGATGTCACTGGGTCTGTGTGTGTGTGGGGGGGTAGTGGGGGTGATGATGTCACAGAGTCTGTGTGTGTGAGTGGTGGGGGGTGGGGTTGATGATGTCACTGGGTCTGTGTGTGTGTGTGTGTGTGGGGGGTGATGATGTCACTGGGTCTGTGTGTGTGGGGGGAGTGGGGGTGATGTTGTCACTGGGTCTGTGTGTGTGGGGGGGGTGGGGGTGATGTTGTCACTGGATCTGTGTGTGTGTGGGGGGGTGATGATCTCACTGGGTCTGTGTGTGTGTGGGTGGGGTGTGGGGGTGGTGATGTCACTGGGTCTGTGTGTTTGTGGGGGGGGGGTGGTGATGTTGTCACTGGGTATGTGTGTGTGTGGGGGGGGGTTGGGGGTGATGATGTCACTGGGTCTGTGTGTGTGTGGGGGGGGTGGGGGTGATGATGTCACTGGGTCTATGTGTGTGTGTGGGGGGGTTTTGGGTGATGATGTCCACTGGGTCTGTGTGTGTGTGTGTGGGGGGGTGGGGGTGATGATGTCACTGGGTCTGTGTGTGTGTTGGGGGGGGGTGGGGGTGATGATGTCACTGGGTCTGTGTGTGTATTGGGGGGGGTGGGGGTGATGATGTCACTGGGTCTGTGTGTGTGTGTGGGGGGGTGGGGGTGATGATGTCACTGGGACTGTGTGTGTGGGGGGGGGTTTGGGGGTGATGATGTCACTGGGTCTGTGTGTGTGTGTGTGGGTGGGGGTGATGTTGTCACTGGGACTGTGTGTGTGGGGGGGGTTTGGGGGTGATGATGTCACTGGGTCTGTGTGTGTGTGTGTGGGTGGGGGTGATGATGTCACAGGGTCTGTATGTGTGTGTGGGGGGTGGGGGTGATGTTGTCAGTAGGTCTGTGAGTGTTTGTGCGAGGGGTGGGGGTGATGATGTCACTGGGTCTGTGTGTGTGTGTGGCGGGGTGGGGGTGATGATGTCACTGGGTCTGTGTGTGTGTGGGGCGTGGGTGATGTTGTCACTGGGTCTGTGTGTGTGTGTGGCGGGGTGGGGGTGATGATGTCACTGGGTCTGTGTGTGTGTGGGGGGTGGGGGTGATGTTGTCACTGGATCTGTGTGTGTGTGTGTTGGGGGGGTGATGATCTCACTGGGTCTGTGTGTGTGTGGGTGGGGGTGTGGGGTGATGATGTCACTGGGTCTGTGTGTTTGTGGGGGGGGGGGGTTGGGGGTGATGATGGTCACTGGGTCTGTGTGTGTGTGGGGGGGGGTGGGGGTGATGATGTCACTGGGTCTATGTGTGTGTGTGGGGGAGTTTGGGTGATGATGTCACTGGGTCTGTGTGTGTGTGTGTGGGGGGGTGGGGGTGATGATGTCACTGGGTCTGTGTGTGTGTTGGGGGGGTGGGGGTGATGATGT
This sequence comes from Heterodontus francisci, assembly GCF_036365525.1. Lineage (NCBI taxonomy): Eukaryota > Metazoa > Chordata > Chondrichthyes > Heterodontiformes > Heterodontidae > Heterodontus > Heterodontus francisci. The sequence goes on along the minus strand of NC_090378.1, from coordinate 128,394,774 downwards.
CACTGGGTCTGTGTGTGTGTTGGGGGGGTGGGGGTGATGATGTCACTGGGACTGTGTGTGTGGGGGGGGGTTTGGGGGTGATGATGTCACTGGGTCTGTGTGTGTGTGTGTGGGTGGGGGAGATGTTGTCACTGGGTCTGTGTGTGTGTGTGGGGAGTGTGGGGGTGATGATGTCACTGGGACTGTGTGTGTGGGGGGGGTTTGGGGGTGATGATGTCACTGGGTCTGTGTGTGTGTGTGTGGGTGGGGGTGATGATGTCACAGGGTCTGTATGTGTGTGTGGGGGGTGGGGGTGATGTTGTCACTAGGTCTGTGAGTGTTTGTGCGAGGGGTGGGGGGTGATGATGTCACTGGGTCTGTGTGTGTGTGTGGCGGGGTGGGGGTGATGATGTCACTGGGTCTGTGTGTGTGTGGGGTGTGGGTGATGTTGTCACTGGGTCTGTGTGTGTGTGTGGCGGGGTGGGGGTGATGATGTCACTGGGTCTGTGTGTGTGTGGGGCGTGGGTGATGTTGTCACTGGGTCTGTGTGTGTGTGTGTCGGGGGTGTGTGATGTCACTGTGTCTGTGTGTGTGTGTGTGGCGGGGGGGGGGTGATGTTGTCACTGGGTCTGTGTGTGTGTGTGTGGGGGGGTGATGTTGTCACTGGGTCTCTGTGTGTGTGTGTGTGTGTGTCGGGGGTGTGTGATGTCACTGTGTCTGTGTGTGTGTGTGTGGCGGGGGGTGATGTTGTCACTGGGTCTGTGTGTGTGTGTGTGGGGGGGGTGATGTTGTCACTGGGTCTGTGTGTGTGTGTGTGTGTGTGTGTGGGGGGGGGTGATGTTGTCACTGGGTCTGTTTGTGTGCGTGGGGGGGTGATGTTGTCACTGGGTCTGTTTGTGTGTGTGTGGGGGGTGGGGGTGATGATGTCACTGGGTCTCTGTGTGTGTGGGGGGGTGGTTTGATGATGTCACTGGGTCTGTGTGTGTGTGGGGGGGGTGGGGGTGATGATGTCACTGGGTCTGTGTGTGTGTGGTGGGGTGGTTTGATGATGTCACTGGGTCTGTGTGTGTGTGGGGGGGGTGGGGGTGATGATGTCACTGGGTCTGTGTGTGTGTGGTGGGGTGGGGGTGATGATGTCACTGGGTCTGTGTGTGTGTGGGGGGGTGGGGTTGATGATGTCACTGGGTCTGTGTGTGTGTGGGGGGGTGGGGGTGATGATTTCACTGAGTCTGTGTGTGTGTGTGGGGGTGGGGGTGATGATGTCACTGGGTCTGTGTGTGTGTGTGGGGGTGGGTGGGGGTGATGATGTCACTGGGTCTGTGTGTGTGTGTGGGGGGTTGGGGGTGATGATGTCACTGGGTATGTGCGTGTGTTTGTGTGGGGGGGTGATGTTGTCACTGGGTCTGTGTGTGTGTGGGGGGGGGTTTGATGATGTATCTGGGTCTGTGTGTGTGTGTGGGGGGTTGGGGGTGATGATGTCACTGGGTATGTGCGTGTGTTTGTGTGGGGGGGTGATGTTGTCACTGGGTCTGTGTGTGTGTGGGGGGGGGTTTGATGATGTATCTGGGTCTGTGTGTGTGTGTGGGGGGTTGGGGGTGATGATGTCACTGGGTATGTGCGTGTGTTTGTGTGGGGGGGTGATGTTGTCACTGGGTCTGTGTGTGTGTGGGGGGGGGTTTGATGATGTATCTGGGTCTGTGTGTGTGTGGGGGGGGTTGGGGGTGATGATGTCACTGGGTATGTGCGTGTGTTTGTGTGGGTGGGTGATGTTGTCACTGGGTCTGTGTGTGTGTGTGGGGGGTTGGGGGTGATGATGTCACTGGGTATGTGCGTGTGTTTGTGTGGGTGGGTGATGTTGTCACTGGGTCTGTGTGTGTGTGTGGGGGTGGGGGTGATGTTGTCACTGGGTCTGTGTGTGTGTGTGGGGGGGGGTGATGATGTCACTGGGTCTGTGTGTGTGTGTGGGGGGTGATGTTGTCACTGGGTCTGTGTGTGTGTGGGGGGGGGGTGATGTTGTCACTGGGTCTGTGTGTGTGTGTGGGGGGGGTGGGGGTGATGATGTCACTGGGTCTGTGTGTGTGTGGGGGGGTGGGGGTGATGATGTCACTGGGTACGTGCGTGTGTTTGTGGGGGTGGGGTGATGTTGTCACTGGGTCTGTGTGTGTGTGTGTGGGGGGGGGGGTGATGTTGTCACTGGGTGTCTGTGTGTGTGTGTGGGGGTGGGGTGATGTTGTCACTGGGTCTGTGTGTGGGTGTGGGGGGGGGGTGGGGGTGATGATGTCACTGGGTCTGTGTGTGTGTGTGTGGGGGGTTGGGGGGTGATGTTGTCACTGGGTGTCTGTGTGTTTTTTGGAGGGGGGGTTGGGGGGTGATGTTGTCACTGGGTCTGTGTGTGTTTTTTGGAGGGGGGGTTGGGGGGTGATGTTGTCACTGGGTCTGTGTGTGTTTTTTGGAGGGGGGGGTTGGGGGGTGATGTTGTCACTGGGTCTGTGTGTGTTTTTTGGAGGGGGGGTTGGGGGTTGATGTTGTCACTGGGTCTCTGTGTGTTTTTTGGAGGGGGGGTTGGGGGGTGATGTTGTCACTGGGTCTGTGTGTGTTTTTTGGAGGGGGGGTTGGGGGGTGATGTTGTCACTGGGTCTGTGTGTGTTTTTTGGAGGGGGGGTTGGGGGGTGATGTTGTCACTGGGTCTCTGTGTGTTTTTTGGAGGGGGGATTGGGGGGTGATGTTGTCACTGGGTCTGTGTGTGTTTTTTGGAGGGGGGGTTGGGAGGTGATGTTGTCACTGGGTGTCTGTGTGTTTTTTGGAGGGGGGGTTGGGGGGTGATGTTGTCACTGGGTCTGTGTGTGTTTTTTGGAGGGGGGGTTGGGGGGTGATGTTGTCACTGGGTCTGTGTGTGTTTTTTGGAGGGGGGGTTGGGGGGTGATGTTGTCACTGGGTCTGTGTGTGTTTTTTGGAGGGGGGGTTGGGGGGTGATGTTGTCACTGGGTCTGTGTGTGTTTTTTGGAGGGGGGGTTGGGGGGTGATGTTGTCACTGGGTCTGTGTGTGTTTTTTGGAGGGGGGGGTTGGGGGGTGATGTTGTCACTGGGTCTGTGTGTGTTTTTTGGAGGGGGGGTTGGGGGGTGATGTTGTCACTGGGTCTGTGTGTGTTTTTTGGAGGGGGGGTTGGGGGGTGATGTTGTCACTGGGTCTGTGTGTGTTTTTTGGAGGGGGGGTTGGGGGTGATGTTGTCACTGGGTCTGTGTGTGTTTTTTGGAGGGGGGGTTGGGGGGTGATGTTGTCACTGGGTCTGTGTGTGTTTTTTGGAGGGGGGGTTGGGGGGTGATGTTGTCACTGGGTCTGTGTGTGTTTTTTGGAGGGGGGGTTGGGGGGTGATGTTGTCACTGGGTCTGTGTGTGTTTTTTGGAGGGGGGGTTGGGGGGTGATGTTGTCACTGGGTCTGTGTGTGTTTTTTGGAGGGGGGGTTGGGGGGTGATGTTGTCACTGGGTCTGTGTGTGTTTTTTGGAGGGGGGGTTGGGGGGTGATGTTGTCACTGGGTCTGTGTGTGTTTTTTGGAGGGGGGGTTGGGGGGTGATGTTGTCACTGGGTCTGTGTGTGTTTTTTGGAGGGGCGGTTGGGGGGGTGATGTTGTCACTGGGTCTGTGTGTGTTTTTTGGAGGGGGGGTTGGGGGGTGATGTTGTCACTGGGTCTGTGTGTGTTTTTTGGAGGGGGGATTGGGGGGTGATGTTGTCACTGGGTCTCTGTGTGTTTTTTGGAGGGGCGGTTGGGGGGGTGATGTTGTCACTGGGTCTGTGTGTGTTTTTTGGAGGGGGGGTTGGGGGGTGATGTTGTCACTGGGTCTGTGTGTGTTTTTTGGAGGTGGGGTTGGGGGGTGATGTTGTCACTGGGTCTGTGTGTGTTTTTTGGAGGGGGGGTTGGGGGGTGATGTTGTCACTGGGTCTGTGTGTGTTTTTTGGAGGGGGGGTTGGGGGGTGATGTTGTCACTGGGTCTGTGTGTGTTTTTTGGAGGGGGGGTTGGGGGGTGATGTTGTCACTGGGTCTGTGTGTGTTTTTGGAGGGGGGGTTGGGGGGTGATGTTGTCACTGGGTCTGTGTGTGTTTTTTGGAGGGGGGGTTGGGGGGTGATGTTGTCACTGGGTCTGTGTATGTTTTTTTCGTGGGGGGGGGGTTGGGGGGTGATGTTGTCACTGGGTCTGTGTGTGTTTTTGGAGGGGGGGTTGGGGGGTGATGTTGTCACTGGGTCTGTGTGTGTTTTTTGGAGGGGGGGTTGGGGGGTGATGTTGTCACTGGGTCTGTGTGTGTTTTTTGGAGGGGGGGTTGGGGGGTGATGTTGTCACTGGGTCTGTGTGTGTTTTTTGGGGGGGGGTTGGGGGGTGATGTTGTCACTGGGTCTCTGTGTGTTTTTTGGAGGGGCGGTTGGGGGGGTGATGTTGTCACTGGGTCTGTGTGTGTTTTTTGGAGGGGGGGTTGGGGGGTGATGTTGTCACTGGGTCTGTGTGTTTTTTGGAGGGGGGGTTGGGGGGTGATGTTGTCACTGGGTCTGTGTGTGTTTTTTGGAGGGGGGGTTGGGGGGTGATGTTGTCACTGGGTCTGTGTGTGTTTTTTGGAGGGGGGGTTGGGGGGTGATGTTGTCACTGGGTCTCTGTGTGTTTTTTGGAGGGGGGGTTGGGGGGTGATGTTGTCACTGGGTCTGTGTGTGTTTTTTGGAGGGGGGGTTGGGGGGTGATGTTGTCACTGGGTCTGTGTGTGTTTTTTGGAGGGGGGGTTGGGGGGTGATGTTGTCACTGGGTCTGTGTGTGTTTTTTTCCGGGGGTGGGTGTTGGGGGGTGATGTTGTCACTGGGTCTCTGTGTGTTTTTTGGAGGGGGGGTTGGGGGGTGATGTTGTCACTGGGTCTGTGTGTTTTTTGGAGGGGGGGTTGGGGGGTGATGTTGTCACTGGGTCTGTGTGTGTTTTTTGGAGGGGGTGTTGGGGGTGATGTTGTCACTGGGTCTGTGTGTGTTTTTTGGAGGGGGGGTTGGGGGTGATGTTGTCACTGGGTCTGTGTGTGTTTTTTTCCGGGGGTGGGGGGTGTTGGGGGTGATGTTGCTTTTGACGATTTGATTCGTCTTTTTGTCGAGTCTCGAGTAAACAAAGCAGCGAGCGCGGTAATGGATCATCACCGGGTGTTGGGGGTGTTGGGGGTCGTGGGTTTTAGGGTTGCGGGGGGTAACAGCTGATGAGGGAGGGAGTGTTCTCAGTCTCAGAGGGGCAGTGCCCTGCTCCCTGATACCCGGGCACCAGCTGCTGCAGTCACAGTGGGGCAAGACGGTGGCTTGGCTAAATAAAGCAGATCGGTGCTGGGGTCGGGGGTAATGGCTCTGCCTGCTGTTGTACACATGGTATCTGGGACAACACTCTCTATCCACTCTCCTCTCCCATATTGGCACAAACACTGACCCAGAAGCTGGTGCCACAGGGTGCAGACTGGATCTGTTATTGGAAAGCAGACAGCAGAGCATCTCTCTCTCTCTCTCTCTGTGTGTTTCACTGTTTCTCTCTCTGTCTATCTCTCTCTTTGTTTCACTTTCTCTGCAGCACTCTATCTCTCTCAATCATTTTGTCTATCTCTCTGTTTTACTCTACCTCTATCACTCTTTCTATCTCTGTTTCACTCTCTGCATCATTCTGTCCATCTCTTTGTTTAACTCTTTCTATTCCTCGGTCTGTCTCTCTCTGTTTCATTCTCTCTGTATCACTCTGTCTCTCTCCCTCTCTCATCTCTTTCACTCTCTCTCTGTATCACTCAGTCTATCTCTCTCTCTCTCTCTGTTTCACTCTCTATCTCTCCCTCGCTTTCGGCCAGGATGAAGAGGGAGGGAAATCTGTTTGACAATGAATTAAACATCAGGCACTTTTTAATTGGAGGATGGCTCCCGAGAAATCAGCAGATGTAGGCTGCTTCTGTGAGCATTTAATTTATTCCACATCCTATCTGCTGGTGCTCAAGTGGGTTACAGTCGAGTGTGTGTGTGTGGGGAGGACAGCTCATTTGTAATTGTCCCCCTCCTGCCTCTCTCTATCTCCTCTCTCACCCTCTCTCTATCTCCTCCCTCCCCTCCCTCCCTCCCTCCCTCTATCTCCTCTCTGGATTGGGATCTGGGTAAGGTCGCTTGGTAATGTTGAGTGAGACTCTAGCACTCGCTGCCTCTCTCAGACTTGGATCAGCAACCTGTGCTCAGGGATCGTTACAAATCTGAAGCAGTCTCTTTCTTTCCCTGCCATCCTCTGCCCTGCTTTATTTCTCTCCATTTCCCTCCTTGATGCAGGATGGCTCGATTCGGGGAAGCGATGAGCGGCATGTCGGTGGATATCGGCTCGGAGCCGGGAAGGAGCCGCCACGAAGTGCCGGTGGCAGGAGGCACGGCGGCGGCGGCGGCAGGAGCAGCGGCAGCGGTGGCGGCGGCGGCGGCGGCAGCACAGGGCTCGGCAGGATTTAAACAGTCCAGGGCGCAGAGGGCTCGCACCATGGCTCTGTATAACCCCATCCCTGTCCGACACAACTGCCTGACCGCCAACAGATCGCTCTTCTTGTTCGGGGAGGATAATATCGTCAGGAAATCGGCCAGAAAGGTCATCGAGTGGCCATATCCTTCCAAAGGTTGTATTACAACCGAGCAGTTTGAGATGTTTCTCATATCCCCAATTCACCCTCACCATCCCCATTGCCTCTCCCTCCATCTCCCCATTGACTCTCCCTCCATCTCTCCATTGACTCTCCCCTCCATCTCCCCATTAACTCTCCCTCCATCTCCCCATTGACTCTCCCTCCATCTCCCCATTGACTTTCCCTCCACTTCTCCATTCACCCTCACCATCCCCATTGCCCCTCCCTCCATCTCCCCATTGACTCTCCCTCCATCTCCCCATTGACTCTCCCTCCATCTCCCCATTGACTTTCCCTCCACTTCTCCATTCACCCTCACCATCCCCATTGCCCCTCCCTCTATCTCCCCGTTAACTCTCCCTCCATCTCCCCATTGACTCTCCCTCCATCTCCCCATTGACTTTCCCTCCACTTCTCCATTCACCCTCACCATCCCCATTCCCATTGCCCCTCCCTCCATCTCCCTGTTAACTCTCCCTCCATCTCCCCATTGACTCTCCCTCCATCTCCCCATTGACGCTCCCCTCCATCGCCCCATTAACTCTCCCTCCATCTCCCATTGACTCTCCCCTCCGTCTCCCCATTAACTCTCCCCTCCATCTCCCATTGCTTCTCCCTTCCATCTCCCATTAACTCTCCCTCCATCTCCCCATTAACTCTCCCTCCATCTCCCCATTAACTCTCCCTCCATCTCCCCATTAATTCTCCCCTCCATCTCCCCATTGACTCTCCCTTCCATCTCCCCATTGACTCTCCCTTCCATCTCCCATTAACTCTCCCCTCCATCTCCCCATTGACTCTCCCCTCCATCTCTCCATTGACTCTCCCCTCCATCTCCCCATTAACTCTCCCTCCATCTCCCCATTGACTCTCCTTCCATCTCCCCATTGACTCTCCCCTCCATCTGTCCATTAACTCTCCCTCCATCTCCCCATTGACTCTCCCTCCATCTCCCATTGACTCTCCCCTCCGTCTCCCCATTAACGCTCCCCTCCATCTCCCGTTGATTCTCCCTTCCATCTCCCATTAACTCTCCCTCCATCTCCCCATTAACTCTCCCTCCATCTCCCCATTAACTCTCCCCTCCATCTCCCCATTGACTCTCCCTTCCATCTCCCCATTAACTCTCCCTCCATCTCCCCATTGACTCTCCCTCCATCTCCCCATTGACTCTCCCTCCATCTCTCGATTAACTCTCCCCTCCATCTCCCCATTAACTCTCCCCTCCATCTCCCCATTGACTCTCCCCTCCATCTCCCCATTGACTCTCCCTTCCATCTCCCATTAACTCTCCCCTCCATCTCCCCATTAACTCTCCCCTCCATCTCTCCATTGACTCTCCCCTCCATCTCTCCATTAACTCTCCCTCCATCTCCCCATTGACTCTCCCTCCATCTCCCCATTAACTCTCCCCTCCATCTCCCATTAACTCTCCCCTCCATCTCCCCATGAACTCTCCCCTCCATCTCTCCATTGACTCTCCCCTCCATCTCTCCATTAACTCTCCCTCCATCTCCCCATTGACTCTCCCTCCATCTCCCCATTGACTCTCCCTTCCATCTCTCCATTGACTCTCTCCTCCATCTCTCCATTAACTCTCCCTCCATCTCCCCATTGACTCTCCCTCCATCTCCTCATTGACTCTCCCTCCATCTCCCCATTGACTCTCCCTCCATCTCCCCATTGACTCTCCCCTCCATCTCTCCATTGACTCTCCCCTCCATCTCTCCATTGACTCTCCCCTCCATCTCTCCATTAACTCTCCCTCCATCTCCCCATTGACTCTCCCTCCATCTCCCATTTACTCTTCTGTCTCCTTTTGTGCCACTTCCCCACTGACCTTTCCCTCTCCTTCTTCCACCACCTATTTGACTTTTCATTATTCCCCCACTTTAATTCAATTCGATCCCACTTCTATCAAATGATGATTGGGAGTTTTTTCCACATTTCCTCCTTCCCACACCATTGCCCACACTGTGCTGGGGATGGAGACGGGACGAGGGTGAGTCGAGTGTTGGTCAGCTTGACAGATGACATTCTGGTGAAGAGTGGGCTGCCAGTGCTAATGAAGTTTTCTTGGTTGGTTATTCAAGGGAGGTGAGGCAATAGTAGAAGGAGCGGAGAAAGAGAGAATGGACCCATTGTCATGTATGAAGAGGGCCAAGCTTTCGCGGGTATGACAAGGCAGTAGGGACTGTGAGGTGTTGTTAGTCATATAGCTCAGTTGTAAGAGCACAATCAGGAAATGCTGTGGTTCTGATATCATTGTATTTGTAAACAGAGAATGGAGAAAAGTGCTGAGGGAAGGTTTGCTGAGAAATCCTTTTATGATAGACTCAGGCAAGAGTGAAAGGCAGGGCCCCCACCCCCATTCACCCTACTCCCCTACCACCCCCCACCCCCCCCCGCCAACCCCCCCCCCCCCCCCACAGCCCATATCTGGACAAGGCTGTGCCCAAGCGGGATTGTAATTTGGAATTCGAAACTGTGGCTTCTAGTTTCACTCTGTGACTGCTTATTTCAGTGGGAATTAACATTGGCTGACCAGTTCTTTGCAGGAACAACCCCTGAATGTTGGATATTGAAAAATGAGTCTGTTTATTCTGCCTGTTATTAAGAGTGGGAATGCTTTGACAGGATAGAATTGTAATTGGAGGGGAGATGGCTTGTAACTCAAGTTGGCATTGGTGCCACATCTCCATCTGCCACCTGCCAGCTCTCCCGAGATGGCACTTGACGTGACCCTGAGGCACCTGGAGTGACCTTAGGGAGGTTTCCGCTGAGTCTGAGGATTAACTCTGAGGGGGATTTCCTGTAAAGCTGCCTTGCGCCCGTGTCTTGTGAATCATCTTGTGGCTTCCCCCTACTGTTACTCAAAGGGTTAACTATTGTCTGTGTTCTGCATCCTGAACTTCTCTAGTAACCATACTATTTATGTGGTGGTCAATGTCAACACCACCACCCCCCCCACCCCCACACCCACACCGCCTCCCACCCCAGGATGTTGAGGGTGGGGGTTCGATGATGGTTATGTCATTGAATGGTAAGGGGAGGAGCTTAGACTCTCCCTTGTTGGGCATATGACTTGTGTGGTGCAAATGTTATTTCTTTTAAAATGTATTCATGGCTTCTGCATTGCTGACAGTGCCAGCCTTCATTGATCATCCCTCGAGATGTCTCGGATCTCTAGGGGTTGGTGGGGATGGTAGGGGCCAGGGAAGCAATTCTGCAATTTCCAAATCCCCACTCCCCCAGTCTGATCCCCATCTGAAGTGTGCTTTCGATCTCAGCCGTGCTGTTGGGGAGGGAGGAAGCCACCAAGTGAGAGGTGGCAGGTTGTCCATGTGAGTGGGTGGGGTGGGCTGGGGTAGAGCAGTGAGCTATTTGTCCCCCTGGGCTGATCCCGACATAACAGAAGAGTCCAGGAGAATGGTTTTAGCCAGGCAGGTTCACGTTTCAGGCCTGGCTAAGATTCAGTTTTCAAATCACTAAATCACAAAGTATACCCACTCTGACCCTAAACAATGCCATTCCACCGTCTGCCTTGTTCTGCACATGTGCAGTGGCCCTTTAAATGCCCCTTGCCCGCAGATCTGACTTTGGGTTAGATTTGACTTGAGAGTCACAAGTTGCTTCGCATTTGAGCAAGTGTCAATCCAAAGAGGAGACACACAAGAGCAGGGAAATAACCCTGAGGCACAATCTTTTTTGGTTCTCACGGTATTCTGAAGAACTCCGTAACTTCTCAGATATCACTCCACCCTTTCTCAGACAATTTTCTGAAACCTTTTTTCCCCTTCCAAAGCCCTGATTTTGTTCTCATAAAGGTTTATACCAATTGGAAATTTCTCAAATTGAATTTGTTTCCTCTTGCAGCAGCAGGATATGAAGGCAAGGTTCATCATTCAAAGAGAATATACAATTGGCTGGAAATACAGCTTTTCCTTTATAAATTCATGGGATGTGGGCCAGCATTTATTACCCATCCCTAATTGGCCTTGAAAAGGTGAGCTACCTTCTTGAACCGCTGCAGTCCATGTAGGGTAGGTACACCCACAGTGCTGTTAGGAAGCGAGTTCCAGGATTTTGACCCAGCGACAGTGAAGGAACGGCGATATAGTTCCAAGTCAGGATGGTGTGTGACTTGGAGGGGAACTTGCAGGTGGTGGTGTCCCCATGCATCTGCTAACCTTGTTCTTCTAGTTGGTAGAGGTTGTGGGTTTGGAAGGTGCTGTCTAAGGAGCCTTGGTGCATTGCTGCAGTGCATCTTGTAGATAGTACACACTGTTGCCACTGTGTGTCGGTGGTGGAGGGAGTGAATGTTGAAGGTGGTGGATGGGGTGCCAGTCAAGCAGGCTACTTTGTCCTGAATAGTGTCGAGCTTCTTGAGTGTTAAAAGTCAATGTGGGATTGGAATGACATATAGGCCAGACTGGGTAAGGACAGCAGGTTTCCCTCAGGATAGTCGTAAATAAGTTGGGGTTTTATGACAATCTGACATCTTAATGATTACTTTAATTGATGCCATAACATTTTTTTTAAAGATTATTTTACATATTTTTGAAAATTCAGTTTGGTAAGCAGCTGTGGTGGGATGTGAGCCCACATTCTCTGGATTATTAGTCCAGTAACATAACCACTACAATACCTGTGGCACTTAGCAGCCCAAACCTGGATACAGGCATAGGCTGTTTCAGTATCTGATGAGTTGCAAATGGTGCTAAAGACTGTGCAATCATCAGTGAACATCTCCACTTCCGACCTTACAGCGGAAGGAAGGTCATCGATGAAGCAGCTGAAGATGGTTGTGCCGAGGACACTACCCTGAGGAACTCCTGCAGTGATGTCCTGGAGCTCAGATGATTGACCTCCAACAACCACAACCATCTTCCTTTGCACTAGGTATGACTCCAACCAGCGGAGAGTTTCCCCCCTGATTCCCATTGACCTCAGTTTTGTTAGGGCTCCTTGATACCATACTCAGTCAAATGCTGCCTTGATGTCAAGGGCAGTCACTCTCACCTCACCTCTTGAGTTCAGCTCTTCTGTCCATGTTTGAACCAAGGCTATAATGAGGTCAGGAGCTGAGTGGCCCTGGCAGAACCCAAACTGAGCATCACTGAGCAGGTTACTGATGAGTCAGTGCCGCTTGATAGCACTGTCTATGAGTCTATCATTTTGCTGATGATTGACAGCTACATATCACACTCCACTCACTAAATAAATCAAGTACAAACTTCCAGGTACTTTCAGCATCAAAGTAGTGAGTATCGGATACAGCGCAGGGTTTACAAAGCCCGGAGTTAGCTGATCTCAGGATTATCGCAAGTTCCCTTAGATTTGACACATGCACCTTCGATGTTTACAGCATAGAAAGAGGCCATTCATCCAATCCTGTCTCGACCTGCCCTATCTAGAGCAATCTAAAACTAATCCCATTGCCCCACTCTTTCTCCAGAGCCCTATATCAATCCCAAACTAATCACACCGCCTCACTCTCTCTCCATAACCCTGTATCAATCCCAAACTAATCTCACTGCCTCACTCTCTCCCCATACCCTGTATCAATCCCAAACTAATCCCACTGCCCCACACTCTCTCCATAGCCCTGTATCAATCCCAAACTAAACCCACTGCCCCACTGTCTCCCCATAGCCCAATGTCAATCCCAAACTAATCCCACTGCCCCACACTCTCTCCATAGCCCTGTATCAATCCCAAACTAATCCCACTGCCCCACTGTCTCCCCATAGCCCAATGTCAATCCCAAACTAATCCCACTGCCCCATTCTCTCCCCATGGCCCTGTATCAAGGGCTTTGGTAGTTTAGACATAGAATAACAGATACCTGGGAGTGGGTTACAGACTGGAATCTAACTGAGGGGTTCTGGGGGTTTATATAGAGAATAGCGGATACCCGGGAGTGAGTTGCAGGCTGGAGTCTAGTCGAAATGTTCATGTGGTTTATATATAGAATAACAGATATCCAGGAGTGAGTTACAGGCTAGAATTTAATTGAGGGAGCGGGTGTTTTATATATAGAATAACAGATACTCCTGGGAGTGAGTTACAGACTGGAATCCAATCGAAGAGTTTGGGTGGTTTATAGATAGAAAAACAGATACCCGAGAGTGAGTTACAGACTGGAATCTAATCGAGGGGTTTGGGTGGTTTATATATAGAATAACAGATACCCGAGAGTGAGTTACAGACTGGAATCTAATCGAGGGGTTTGGGTAGTTTATTTATAGAATAACAGATGCCCGAGAGTGAGTTACAGACTGGAATCTAATCGAGGGGTTTGGGTAGTTTATATATAGAATAACAGATACTCGGGAGTGAGTTACAGACTGGAATCTAATCGAGGGGTTTGGGTGGTTTATATATAGAATAACAGATACCTGGGAGCGAGTTACAGACTGGAATCTAATCGAGGGGTTTGGGTGGTTTATATATAGAATAACAGATACCCGAGAGTGAGTTATAGACTGGAATCTAATAGAGGGGTTTGGGTGATTTATATATAGAATAACAGATACCTGGGAGCGAGTTACAGACTGGAATCTAATCAAGGGGTTTGGGTGGTTTATATATAGAGTAACAGATACCCGGGAGCGAGTTACAGACTGGAATCTAATCGAGGGGTTTGGGTAGTTTATATATAGAATAACAGATACCTGGGAGTGAGTTACAGACTGGAATCTAATCGAGGGGTTTGGGTGGTTTATATATAGAATAACAGATACCCGGGAATGAATGCTAATGATTTGCTGTCATGATTTCTCCGTGTAGACAGAGCTTGATTGTTCTCACTCTGCGATGGAAGTAAGTGTGATTACTGCACTCGTTTTTGTTTGTGATTTTCACCAGCTCTGAGTGTAAATGCAGGACCAGCTTGGAACATTAGGTGGTGAAAGAGACAGGCTCAGCAATGAATTACTGCCTTTATTTTGAATCATTTTGAATGCAAATAAAATCCAAATAATTGGTCTGGATGTGCTCCCAAATCAGGCTGTGGAGCTAGCTGTCAGTGTCCAGAGTCACCACACCCCCTACCCCCAATGTCCAGCAACTCAACAGGTGGTGTGGCCCATTGTCATTTTCCATCTTCCAAATTCTGGGATGGCATATTAAAACCCAGTAGGGTTTCAGTCCTGCCCCAGGGCAGTGGATGCTAAAATGCTGATTTATATTCTGTCAGGCACATACACCTCACTGAATAATAAACACAGCTTAATATTTAATGTGGAGACACTGAGGACTGAATCCCCTGCAGCTATTTCTCAACCTCTGATTAAAGGTTACTGTGGCAAACTACACTCCAAGTGAAAGGCAAAATAAAGCTCCCTCTTCACTGTCCCCATCAAACACTCCCAGGAAAGGTACAGCATGGGTTAGATACAGAGTAAAGCTCCCTCTACACTGACCCGTCAAACACTCCCAGGACAGGTACAGTATGGGGTTAGATACAGAGTAAAGCTCCCTCTACACTGTCCCCATCAAACACTCCCAGGACAGGTACAGCATGGGGTTAGATACAGAGTAAAGCTCCCTCTACACTGACCCATCAAACACTCCCAGGATAGGTACAGCACAGGGTTAGATACAGAGTAAAGCTCCCAGTGGCCTAACAGGGAGAAGGGTGTGAAAGAAGAGCAAAAATGATAAGTATTCTATGCTGTACCCCACATTGCTGTCTGACTGGCCCACATAACCATTCTTCACTTTGGGTTCAGATACTATCACTCCGTGAACATAAATACAGCTGCAGGGTGAATCAACACAGAGCCCAATCTTATCTATACCCAACTTCCACCAGGAATGACTTCCAACAGGGTACAGGGGACAGGGAACCCATCCAGATGTACCCTCCCTCCACGCTCTCCAAACCCACATTCCCCCTAGCCCCTGTCCATCATAACTGCGGGTCCTGCTGGCACACAATAAATCCACACAGCTCACAGCTACATTGGGAACAGGAGAAAGCCAATTCAGCCCCTCGCCTGTCCCATCATTTAATTAGATCATGGCTGATCTGTACCTCAACTCCATCTGCCTTCCTTTATTCCATAGTCTTACCAAAGGAAAAGAGATGGGGGGTGGGGGGGTTATCTTACGAAGAAAGGTTGGACAGGTTGGGTCTGTATCCATTGGTGTTTAGAAGGATGAGAGATGATCTTATTGAAACATATAAGATCCTGAGGAGACTTGACAGGGTGGATGCTGAAAGGATGTTTCCCCTTGTGGGAGAGACTAGAACTAGGGAACACAGTTTAAAAATAAGGGGTGGCCCATTTAACATGGAGATGAAGAGAAAGTTTTTCTCTCTGAGGGTTGTGAGTCTTTGGAACTCTCTTCCCCAGAGAGTGGTGCAGGGAGGGTCATTGAATATTTTTAAGGCAGAGGTAGATAGATTCTTGACTAACAAGGGAGTCAAAGGATATCGGGGTCAGGGGGAAAGTGGAGTTGAGGCCACAATCAGATCAGCCACGATCTTATTAAATGGCGGAGCAGGCTAGTAGGGGCCGAATGGCCTACTCCTGCTCCTAATTCGTACGTATGTACAAATCTGTTAATCTCGGTTTTGAAAGCTCCTGTTGTCCTCCAGCATCCACAGTCTATTTGGGGACAGAGTTCCAGAGTTCCACTCTCTGTGTGAACAAGTGCTTCCTGACATCACCCTGAATGGCTGGCTCGAATTTTAAGGTTCTGGCCCCTTGTTCTGCACTCTCCACCAGAGGAAATAGTTTCTTTCTATCCACTCTATCAACTTCTTTAATCCTCTTCAATACCTCTTCTATACTCAAGGGGCTGCAAGACTAGTGTATGGAACAGTTCAGTAACTAAACCATTTCCTTTCCTGCTCTGTGTTTTGCCTTTAGCCTGCCGAGTGACAGTGGAATTGCAAAATTGCTTTTTGTTATAAAAACAAATACTTTAAACATATGTTGCACTTCAGTCATGTCACGTGGTGCAATTTCAAACCAGTTGCGGAGGGTGTGAAGTGTTCTGTTTGCAACAATTTGCCACAGATGCAGGAATCTCTGTGAACCAATTAGTGCCGAGCAACAGTGGCAAGTGTCAGTGTCAGTACTGGTTAGCTGGGTGACTCACTGCCGCTTGGCTTCAAGTGGCTTGCAGTCGACAGTTGGTGTCGCGTAACCCCTCAATACTGCAGCATGGAGTCCTCTCACTGTTTTATTGGAGAAGTATCACAGTAAATCAAAGGAAAGGCATTTAGTGGAAGGGTGGGAGGAAATGCAAGATGAAAGACTGATGTTTACTTCTCATGACCTCCCAACTCACTTCCAGCCAATTAAGTACTTTTGAAGTATGGTCACTGTTGTAATATAGGGACATGCAGCAGCCAGTTTATGCACTGAAGGATCCCTCGAACAGCAGTGTGAAAGAAGCATATAATCTGTTTCAGAGATGTTGTCTGAGGGCTAAATACTGGCCAGGACACCGAGGAGAGCTCTCCTGCTCTGCTTCGAAATTGTACCATGGGATCTTTTACGTCCACCAGATGGGACTTGGTTTAATGTCTCATCCAAAAGGCGGCACCTCCAACAGTACAGCATTCCCTCAGTAGTGCACTGAGAGTGTCAGCTCAGATTATGTGCTCAAGTTTCTGGCCTGGACTTCAACTCAAACCTTCTGCCTCAGAGGCAAGAGCACTACCACTGAGCCATGGCCAATCCTTAAACTAAACTGGGATGCATCCGAGGGTCCCGGGGGAAATGGGGAAGAAATAGCAGAGGCTGTAGATATTATGGTGATAACTTTAACCTAATCTGCTGGAAACAGGGAAGTTAGGGTGTCAAGTGACAGTTTAACACTCATGCCCTATGTTATTTTGTGTTGAAGTCAGTGAAGAGTAAAAATGGGCATCTGGCCCCAACTTGCCAGCTTCCAGCCAGTTAGGTTAAAGTGGTCCCCAATGTTTCAGCGTTGCATTGAGAGTGGATGTGAACTGGAGAAATGGAGAGTGACCAATGTAATAGCCATTTTAAAAAGGAAGAAAAAGGTCATTTGAGTAATTGCAGGCCAGTTCGTCTAACATCTGCGATAGGGGAAACTTTTAGAATCTTTAATTGACAAGGAAATGACCAAATATCTAGAGGGAGAAAATTGCATGTATAGAATTACATAGACCAGAGAGTACAGAAACAGGCCATTGAGCCTAACTCCCCATGCCAGTGTTTATGTTCCACATGAGGCTTCTCCCAACCCTCTTCAGCTAATCCTATCAGAAGATCCTATTCTTTTCTCCCTCATGTATTTATCTAGCTTCCCCTCAAATGCATCTATTTGCCTTAACTAACCCTTGTGGTAGCAAGTTCTACACTCTAACCACTCTCTGGATAAAGAAGTTTCCCCTGAATTCCCTATTGGGTTTATTGGTGACTATCTTATATTTATGACCTGTAGTAATAGTCTCCCCAATGAGTGGAAGCATCTTCTCTACGTCTACCCTATCAAACCCCTTTGTACTTCTAAAGACCCCTAGTAAGTCACCCTTCAGCCTTCTGCTTTCTAGGAGAAGAGCCACAGCCTGTTCAGCCCTCCTGGTAAGTATAACCTCTCAGTTCTGGTATCATCCTTGTGAATCATTTGTATCTTCTCCATAATCTGCTGATATGGAGTTCAGAACAGAAAATTGCACTTGACAAATCGGATTGAATGCTTTGGGGCGTTGATAGACTTGGTGGATGGGGGAAATGCATTGTATTTAGTGTACATGGACATTCAGAAAATTTTTGACAGGGGACCATAAAACAATAAGAACAACAGTTTGCATAGTACCGTTAAAATCGTAAAAAGTCCCAAGGTGCTTCACAAGAGCATTAACAAACAAAATTTGACATTGAGCCATATACGGAGATATTAGGAAAAGTGACCAAAAGCTTGGTCAGAGAAGTATCTTCAAGAACATCTTAAAGGAGGAGAGAGTGCGGTAGAGAGGAGGAGAGGTTTATGGAGGGAATTCCAGAGCTTCGGACCTTGGCAGCTGAAGGCACGGCCACCAAGGCTGGAGCGATGAAAATTGGGAATGCGCAAGAGGCCAGAAATGGAAGAACACAGATAAATCAGAGGGTTGTAGGACTGAAGAAAGTTACAGATCTAGGGAGGGACAAGAACATGAAGGGTTTTGAAAAGAAGAACTTTACAATAGAGGCATTGCTGAACTGGGAACCAGTGTAGGTCAGCGAGCGCAGGGGTGATGGGTGAATGGAACTTGGTGCGAGTTAGGATATGGGCAGCAAAGTTCGAGTTGACCTTAAGTTTATGGATGTTTTGAGATCGGCCAGGAGAGCATTATATACTAAAATCTAGAGGCAACAAAAGCATGGGTTAGGGTTTCAGTAGCAGATGATCTGAAGCAGGGATCGAGAGGGGTGTTGTTACAGAGGTGGAAGTAGGCAATCTTGATGATGGAGTGAATATGTGCTCAAGAGCTCAGCTCAGGGTAAAATATGACACCAAGGCTTTATAAGTCAGGTTCAGCTTGAGACAGTGAGCAGCAAGAGAGATGGTGTCGCTGGCTAAGGATGGAGTTTGTGGGACTGATAGTAATGGCTTAGTTCTTCCCAATATTTAGTTGGAGGAAATTTTTGATCCTCCTCTATTGGATATTGGACAAGCAGTGTAACAAATCAGAGACAGTAGAGGGGTCAAGAGAGATGCTGGTGAGGTAGAGCTGAGTTTCGTCAATGTACATGTGGAGTGTGGAGCCTGACATATTTTTGAATGATGTTGCCAAGCAGCAGCATGTATTTGTGAAAGAGGAGGGGCCTAAGGATAGATCCTTGGAGATAGCAGAGGTAACGGTGCAGGAGTGGGAAGCGAAGCCTTGCAGATGATTCTTTGACTACGACTGAATCGATAAGAATGGAACCAGATGAGGGCAGTACCACCCAGTAAGACAATGGAGGAGAAGTATTGGAGGAGGATGGTGTGGGCAACTGTGTCAATGGCTGCAGACAGGTCGACAGGTCGAGAAGAATGAAGAGGACAGTGCACAGTTACAATCATTTAAAGCCACTCACTTGTGAATTTGATCAGGGTCATTTCAGTGCTGTGGCAGGAGCGGAAATCTGATTGGAATGATTCAATCATTGAGTTATGGTAAAGATAGGTGTGGATTTGAGTGGAGACAACACATTAAAGGACTTCCAAAAGGAAAGGGTGTTTGAAGATGAGGTGGTAGTTTGCAAGAACAGAGGGGTCAGGGAGGTTTTTTGAGGGGGCAGGGAACAATGATGCCAGATTTGAAGGGAAAGGGGAAAGTACTGGAGGGGAGGGACTATTAACAATATCAGTTAACATGAGGGCCAGGAAGGGAAATGGGGTGGTCAACAATTTAGTTGGAATAGAGTGGAGGGAACAAGTGGTGGTCTCATGGACAAGATGGACTTGGAGAGAGCATGAGAGGAGATAGGAGAGAAATTAGTGAAGATATGAGTTCAGAGCTAGGGCAGTGGGGAACCTTAGGGGAGGTTTGACATGTTGGATGAGAGGAAGGGAGGGAAGCAGTAGAGGCAACTCATGGGATGGTGTCAGTCCTGGTGACAAAAACATTTAAGAGCTTCTTGCTCTGGTTTTTGGCACAAAGGGTGCAAGAGAGAGGGGCTTCAGAAGACAGTTTGTAATGAAGAGAATCCCGGAGTTATCAGGATGATCCTGGAATAGTGAGCAGTTTTAGAAAGGAGAGCAGGTCCCGATTGTACTTTATTTACAGATCTGGTGAAGAATAGCTGAACATGTTGTCCACCACCAATATTCAAGTATTATTTTTTATTTCATTCACGGGATGTGGGTGTCACTGGCAAGACCAGCCTTTATTGCCTACCCCAATTTGTTCTTAGCTGAGTGGCTTATTAGGCCATTTCAGAGGGCAGTTATGAGCTTGTCACATTGCTGTGGGTTTGGAGTCACACGTAGGCCAGACTAGGTAAGGACAGCAGATTTCCTTCTCCAAAGGACATCGGTGAACCAGTTGGGGTTCTGCAACAATCAATAGTTACATGGTCACAGATACAAGCTTATTCCAGATTTATTTATTAACTCTGTTTAAATCCCCGAGCTGCCATGATGGGATTTGAATTTATATCGTTCAATCATTAATCCAGTAACATAACCACTGTACTACCATTGGTAGAGAACCTCTTTTGGAAACGATTAAAGAATATGGAGGTAAAGTAGGAGATCAAAATTGGATTCAAAAATTGGTTAGTGGTTGGGAAGACCAACATCACTCCCCTTTAAACTGACTCCACCCCTCTCCCTAGCCATCATCTGAAGCTTAACCAGACTGTTTGCAACCTATTTAACCCTGAGATGAGCTTCTGGCTCCATATCCACTCCATGCAAGACCAGCTACTTCCATCTCTGTAATGTTGCCCATTCTCTCCTGCCACAGCTCAGCTGCTGCTGAAACCCTCATCCATGTCTTTGTTACCACTAGACTAGACTATTCCAATGCCCTCCTGGCTAGTCTCCCATATTGCACTCTGCATAAACTTGAATTTTTCAAAAATCTGCTGCTGCATTTCCCAACTCACACCAAGTCATGTTCACCTATCACCCCTGTGCTCAATGACCTACAAGGGATCCTGGTTTAGCAGCACCTCGATTTCCCAATTCCCAATCCTGTTCTCACATTCCTCCATTCCTTCCTTTCTCTGTAATCTCCTCCATCCCGACAACCCGCTAAGATCTCTGCACTTTTATTTAATTAGAGATACAGCACTGAAACAGGCCCTTCGGCCCACCAAGTCTGTGCCGACCAAGAACCACCCATTTATACTAACCCTACAGTAATCCCATATTCCCTACCACCTGCCTACACTAGGGGCAATTTATAATGGCCAATTTACCTATCACCTGCAAGTCTTTGGCAGTGGGAGGAAACCAGAGCACCCGGCGAAAACCCACGCAGTCACAGGGAGAACTTGCAAGCACAGGCAGTACCCAGAATTGAACCCAGGTCCCTGGAGCTGTGAGGCTGCAGTGCTAACCACTGCGCCACTGTGCCACCCAAGTCTGGCTCCTTCAAGTCTGACAGTTTGTGTCTCCATGATTTGGTGGCCGCACCTTCAGTTGCCAAGGGCCTAATCTCTGGAATTCCCTCTCTAGATGTCTCTGCCTTTCTACCTCTCTTTCCTCCTTTAAGACCCTCCTTAAACCTACCCCTTTGACAAAGCTTAACAATTTGTTGGTATATAGCTCTATTAGGTGAGAAGTCACAACTAACACCATGAATCTGGCAACCAAACATCGATCCACGATCTCCCAGTCTTCAATCAAACAACACAAGCCACCCTCTTCAGAGCCAAGCAACACACTGGAAAAAGTCGGGAATAAGGATCCTGTAATTCAACATTGAGGGACGTTCCTGGGCAAAGTGCGAGTATCACAAAAATATGTTGAAGACGCATAACATTGACATCCTCATGCTTCAAGTAACCTGTGTCCAATGACCAACTGGCCACGGATACAAACTCACAACCAGCCATGGTCACCCATTATCTTTTTTACGCAGCGAGTGGTTAAGATCTGGAATGCACTGCCTGAGAGTGTGGTGAAGGCAGATTCAATCATGGCTTTCAAAAGGGTATTGGATAATTATCTGAAGAGAAACAATTTACAGGGCTTTAGGGAAAAGGTGGGAGAGTGAGACTAGGTGAGTTGCTCTTGCTGAGAGCTAACTCAGACACAACTTGTTGAATGGCCTCCTTCTATGTGCTGTTACCACTCTATGATTCTATGTTTCTCTGAAATATGGTTTGGCCATATATGTTAGGAACACCATCACAGATTTCGATGTCTTCACTGCCACCTCCCTCAATGCCATCAACATAGAAGAGCTGAACAATATCAATGTGTACAAAGCCCCTAATTCGAAATGACGGCGGTCAGTGCTCCTTTACAACAATCTGTAGGTTGGTAACTTTAACAGCCAGTTGGACTTTAAATCAAATGCAGCTGTTGGTGGGGACCTCATGGACTGGATGTCCACAGAAGTTTTGTAAATGGGCTTTGATCCCAAACAGCAGCAGCTTTCCACTCTGTGTGCTGGTAATGTGATTACACCCCAGGTGTCAGCAAGATCAAAGTGGGTGCCCACTTCACGTACCTAAAAAAAACCTTGACTTCCCCAATGGCCAGCATAGGCTCATCATCACGCACATTGATGTCCAACTCACTGTGAATCTGTTGAAATGAATACCACAGTGGAACCTGTCCAGAGCTGACTGGGACTGTGAGAGGATAGCTGTGAAAAATGGTGATCTGCATCCGCACAACTCCAGAACGTTATCAGCAGTTCATTGGCCTCGTTACTGCCGCCACCAAGAAGAGCGTCTGCTGGTGTTGGACATCAGGGACACAGGACCTGCTTTGACAGTACAACAAGTTGGGCAGACACAATATTGCAAAGGCCAGACACCTGCAGTGGAATGAGTGTGCTGAAGGTCTGGACCCACACAAGCCTCAGTGCCTGGACTCTAACACAACACACTGGAGCAGCTTTTGTACAACTGTCCCTATCAACATACAACGGGGTCTGAATTAAAGGACTGATGCAGAAACTCGCAGGGATAAAACACATCTTTGAGATAAGGGTACGTGTCTCCGCATGAGGTCTTTAATACAACGGTAAGCGTCCCTGGAGGGAATGCTATAATACAAGTGTATGTGTCTCTGGAGGGAGTGCTTTAATATAAGTGTATGTGTCTCTGGAGGGAGTGCTATAATATAAGTGTATGTGTCTCTGGAGGGAGTGCTATAATATAAGTGTATGTGTTTCTGGAGGGAGTGCTATAATATAAGGGTATGTGTCTCTGGAGGGAGTGCTATAATATAAGTGTATGTGTCTCTGGAGGGAGTGCTATAATATAAGTGTATGTGTTTCTGGAGGGAGTGCTATAATATAAGGGTATGTGTCTCTGGAGGGAGTGCTATAATATAAGGGTATGTGTCTCTGGAGGGAGTGCTATAATATAAGTGTATGTGTCTCTGGAGGGAGTGCTATAATATAAGAGTATGTGTCTCTGGAGGGAGTGATATAATACAAGGGTACATGTCTCCGGAGGGAGTGCTATAATATAAGGGTACATGTCTCTGGAGGGAGTGCTATAATATAAGGGTACATGTCTCCGGAGGGAGTGCTATAATACAAGGGTACATGTCTCCGGAGGGAGTGCTATAATACAAGGGTACATGTCTCTGGAGGGAGTGCTATAATATAAGGGTACATGTCTCTGGAGGGAGTGCTATAATATAAGGGTACATGTCTCCGGAGGGAGTGCTATAATATTAGGGTATGTGCCTTCTCAGGTGATGGTGCTGTAATACAAGGGGAAGTGTCCCTGAAGGGAATGCTGTTGTATGAGGGTACATGTCTCGAGAAGGAGTGCTATAATATATTATGTCTGGGGGGACTGATCGAACACCAGATTAAATGTCTGGAGGAAGTGCTTGAATACTAGGGGGCATGTCATGAGAAGGAGTGCTATATTGTAAGGGTATGTATCTCTGGGCCGAGTACTAAAATACAAGGTCACGGCTTTCGGAAGGCATGTCTCAGGCAACTGTGTGTAATACAAGGGGAGATACCTGGAGGGTGTACCATAATGCAAATGTGTCACTTCAGGAAATGCTATAATACAATGGTATGTGTCTCTGGAGGAAGTGCTATAATACAAGGGTACATGTCTCCGAAGGGAGTGCTATAATACAAGGGTACATGTCTCCGGAGGGAGTGCTATAATATAAGGGTACATGTCTCTGGAGGGAGTGCTATAATACAAGGGTACATGTCTCTGGAGGAAGTGCTATAATACAAGGGAACATGTCTTTGGAGGGAGTGCTATAATACAAAGGTACATGTCTCTGGAGGGAGTGCGATAATACAAGGGTACATGTCTCCGAAGGGAGTGCTATAATACAAGGGTACATGTCTCCGGAGGGAGTGCTATAATACAAGGGTACATGTCTCTGGAGGGAGTGCGATAATACAAGGGTACATGTCTCCGGAGGGAGTGTGATAATACAAGGGTACATGTCTCCGGAGGGAGTGTGATAATACAAGGGTACATGTCTCCGGAGGGAGTGTGATAATACAAGGGTACATGTCTACAGAGGGAGTGCTATAATACAAGGGAACATGTCTCCGGAGGGAGTGCTATAATACAAGGGTACATGTCTCCGGAGGGAGTGCTATAATACAACGGTACATGTCTCCGGAGGGAGTGTGATAATACAAGGGTACATGTCTCCAGAGGGAGTGCTATAATACAAGGGTACATGTCTCCAGAGGGAGTGCTATAATACAAGGGTACATGTCTCCAGAGGGAGTGCTATAATATAAGGGTACATTTCTCTGGAGGGAGTGCTATAATACAAGGGTACATGTCTCCGAAGGGAGTGCTATAATATAAGGGTACATGTCTCCGGAGGGAGTGCTATAATATAAGGGTACATGTCTCCGAAGGGAGTGCTATAATATAAGGGTACATGTCTCCGAAGGGAGTGCTATAATATAAGGGTACATGTCTCCGGAGGGAGTGCTATAATATAAGGGTACATGTCTCTGGAGGGAGTGCTATAATATAAGGGTACATGTCTCTGGAGGGAGTGCTATAATACAAGGGTATGTGTCTTCTCAGGTGATGGTGCTGTAATACAAGGGGAAGTGTCCCTGAAGGGAATGCTGTTGTATGAGGGTACATGTCTCGAGAAGGAGTCCTATAATATATTATGTCTGGGGGGACTGATCGAACACCAGATTAAATGTCTGGAGGAAGTGCTTGAATACTAGGGGACATGTCATGAGAAGGAGTGCTATATTGTAAGGGTATGTATCTCTGGGCCGAGTACTAAAATACAAGGTCACGGCTTTCGGAAGGCATGTCTCAGGCAACTGTGTGTAATACAAGGGGAGATACCTGGAGGGTGTACCATAATGCAAATGTTTCACTTCAGGAAATGCTATAATACAATGGTATGTGTCTCTGGAGGAAGTGCTATAATACAAGGGTATATGTCTCCGAAGGGAGTGCTATAATACAAGGGTACATGTCTCCGGAGGGAGTGCTATAATATAAGGGTACATGTCTCTGGAGGGAGTGCTATAATACAAGGGCCTGTGTCTCTGGAGGAAGTGCTATAATACAAGGGTACATGTCTTTGGAGGGAGTGCTATAATACAAGTGTACATGTCTCCGGAGGGAGTGCTATAATACAAGGGTACATGTTGTCCGGAGGGAGTGCTATAGTACAAGGGTACATGTCTCTGGAGGGAGTGCGATAATACAAGGGTACATGTCTCCGAAGGGAGTGCTATAATACAAGGGTACATGTCTCCGGAGGGAGTGCTATAATACAAGGGTACATGTCTCTGGAGGGAGTGCGATAATACAAGGGTACATGTCTCCAGAGGGAGTGCTATAATACAAGGGAACATGTCTCCGGAGGGAGTGCTATAATACAAGGGTACATGTCTCCGGAGGGAGTGTGATAATACAAGGGTACATGTCTCCGGAGGGAGTGCTATAATACAAGGGTACATGTCTCCGGAGGGAGTGCTATAATACAACGATACATGTCTCCGGAGGGAGTGTGATAATACAAGGGTACATGTCTCCAGAGGGAGTGCTATAATACAAGGGTACATGTCTCCAGAGGGAGTGCGAGAATATAAGGGTACATGTCTCCGGAGGGAGTGCTATAATATAAGGGTACATGTCTCCGAAGGGAGTGCTATAATATAAGGGTACATGTCTCCGAAGGGAGTGCTATAATATAAGGGTACATGTCTCCGGAGGGAGTGCTATAATATAAGGGTACATGTCTCTGGAGGGAGTGCTATAATACAAGGGTATGTGTCTTCTCAGGTGATGGTGCTGTAATACAAGGGGAAGTGTCCCTGAAGGGAATGCTGTTGTATGAGGGTACATGTCTCGAGAAGGAGTGCTATAATATATTATGTCTGGGGGGACTGATCGAACACCAGATTAAATGTCTGGAGGAAGTGCTTGAATACTAGGGGACATGTCATGAGAAGGAGTGCTACATTGTAAGGGTATGTACCTCTGGGCCGAGTACTAAAATACAAGGTCACGGCTTTCGGAAGGCATGTCTCAGGCAACTGTGTGTAATACAAGGGGAGATACCTGGAGGGTGTACCATAATGCAAATGTGTCACTTCAGGAAATGCTATAATACAATGGTATGTGTCTCTGGAGGAAGTGCTATAATACAAGGGTACATGTCTCCGAAGGGAGTGCTATAATACAAGGGTACATGTCTCCGGAGGGAGTGCTATAATATAAGGGTACATGTCTCTGGAGGGAGTGCTATAATACAAGGGCCTGTGTCTCTGGAGGAAGTGCTATAATACAAGGGTACATGTCTTTGGAGGGAGTGCTATAATACAAGTGTACATGTCTCCGGAGGGAGTGCTATAATACAAGGGTACATGTTGTCCGGAGGGAGTGCTATAGTACAAGGGTACATGTCTCTGGAGGGAGTGCGATAATACAAGGGTACATGTCTCCGAAGGGAGTGCTATAATACAAGGGTACATGTCTCCGAAGGGAGTGCTATAATATAAGGGTACATGTCTCCGGAGGGAGTGCTATAATATAAGGGTACATGTCTCCGGAGGGAGTGCTATAATACAAGGGAACATGTCTCCGGAGGGAGTGCTACAATACAAGGGTACATGTCTCTGGAGGGAGTGCGATAATACAAGGGTACATGTCTCCAGAGGGAGTGCTACAATACAAGGGTACATGTCTCTGGAGGGAGTGCGATAATACAAGGGTACATGTCTCCAGAGGGAGTGCTACAATACAAGGGTACATGTCTCCAGAGGGAGTGCTATAATACAAGGGTACATGTCTCCAGAGGGAGTGCTACAATACAAGGGTACATGTCTCCAGAGGGAGTGCTACAATACAAGGGTACATGTCTCTGGAGGGAGTGCGATAATACAAGGGTACATGTCTCCAGAGGGAGTGCTACAATACAAGGGTACATGTCTCTGGAGGGAGTGCGATAATACAAGGGTACATGTCTCCAGAGGGAGTGCTACAATACAAGGGTACATGTCTCTGGAGGGAGTGCGATAATACAAGGGTACATGTCTCCAGAGGGAGTGCTACAATACAAGGGTACATGTCTCCAGAGGGAGTGCTATAATACAAGGGTACATGTCTCCAGAGGGAGTGCTACAATACAAGGGTACATGTCTCCAGAGGGAGTGCTACAATACAAGGGTACATGTCTCCAGAGGGAGTGCTATAATACAAGGGTACATGTCTCCGAAGGGAGTGCTATAATACAACGGTCCATGTCTCCGGAGGGAGTGCTACAATACAAGGGTACATGTCTCTGGAGGGAGTGCGATAATACAAGGGAACATGTCTCCGGAGGGAGTGCTATAATACAAGGGTACATGTCTCTGGAGGGAGTGCTACAATACAAGGGTACATGTCTCTGGAGGGAGTGCGATAATACAAGGGTACATGTCTCCAGAGGGAGTGCTACAATACAAGGGTACATGTCTCTGGAGGGAGTGCGATAATACAAGGGTACATGTCTCCAGAGGGAGTGCTACAATACAAGGGTACATGTCTCTGGAGGGAGTGCGATAATACAAGGGAACATGTCTCCGGAGGGAGTGCTACAATACAAGGGTACATGTCTCTGGAGGGAGTGCGATAATACAAGGGTACATGTCTCCAGAGGGAGTGCTACAATACAAGGGTACATGTCTCTGGAGGGAGTGCGATAATACAAGGGTACATGTCTCCAGAGGGAGTGCTATAATACAAGGGTACATGTCTCCGGAGGGAGTGCTACAATACAACGGTAGATGTCTCTGGAGGGAGTGCGATAATACAAGGGTACATGTCTCCAGAGGGAGTGCTATAATACAAGGGTACATGTCTCCGGAGGGAGTGCTATAATATAAGGGTACATGTCTCCGGAGGGAGTGCTACAATACAACGGTAGATGTCTCTGGAGGGAGTGCGATAATACAAGGGTACATGTCTCCGGAGGGAGTGCTATAATATAAGGGTACATGTCTCCGGAGGGAGTGCTATAATACAAGGGTACATGTCTCCAGAGGGAGTGCTATAATACAAGGGTACATGTCTCCGGAGGGAGTGCTATAATATAAGGGTACATGTCTCCGGAGGGAGTGTGATAATACAAGGGTACATGTCTCCAGAGGGAGTGCTATAATACAAGGGTACATGTCTCCAGAGGGAGTGCTATAATACAAGGGTACATGTCTCTGGAGGTAGTGCCATAATACAAGGGTACTTGTCACTGGAGAGAGTGCTATAAGACAAGGTTATGTGTCTCTGGAGGGAGTGCTATAATACAAGGGTACATGTCACTGGAGAGAGTGTTATAAGACAAGGGTATGTGTCTCTGGAGGGATTGCTATAATACAATGGTCTTTCTTTTTTTTTTCTTTAAAAAAAAGGGTACATGCCTCTGCAGTGGGTGCTGTGATGCAAGATACATGTCTCTGGAGGGATTGCTATAATACAATGGTATATGCCTCTAAAGGGTGTGTGAAGTAGATGGGCACGCTTCCCTAGAGGGTGTGCTATAATACAAGCCGAAACATTTCTGTAGGAGTGATATAATACAAGGGGACCTGTCTCTGAAGGGGGGTGCTATCATAGAAGGGTACATATCTCTGGATGGAGTGCTATAATGCAAGTGCACATGTCTCTAGAGGGAGAGCTGCAATACAAGATTACATGGCTGGAGGGAGTGCGAAACACAAGGGTACGCAACCCAGGAGCGTGTGCTACAAAGCAAAGGTACATGTCTCAGCAGTCTGTGCTCTAATGCAAGGGAACATGACACTGCAGGGAGTGCAGTAATACAGGTGTACGATTCCCTGGAGGGAGGAGTATAATATAAACGTGCATGTCTCTGGAGGGAGTGCTATAATACAAGATTAAATGTCTCGAAGGAGGTCTGTAATAAAAGAATACGTGTCCCTGGATGGAGTACTATAATGAAAGTGTCTTCTCTGGAGACCATGTTTTAACACAAGGGTACGTGTCTCTGGAGGGAGTGCCTATAATACACATATATGTGTCTCGGCAGACTGTTCTCTAACACAAAGTGACATGTCACTGGAGGGAGTGCTGTAATGTGAGGGTACGCGTCTCTGGAGAGTGTGCTCAAATAAAAAGGTACATTCTCTGGAAGGAGTGCTATAATGCAAGGGTAGGTGCCGGAGTGGAAAATATTGTAACACAAAGTACATGTCTCTCGAGGGAATGCTATAATAGAACAATATGTGTCCCTGGAGTGAGTGTTATAATACAAGGTGTGCTCTCTCTGAACAAAGTGCTATATTACCAGGGTACATACCTCTGAAGGGTGTGTGAAATACAAGGGTATGTGTCCCTGGAGAGAGTGCTATAATACAAAGGTTATGTCTCTGTCGGAAACACTCTAATACAAGGTCACTCATCGGATCACTATAATATGAGGGAATGTGTCTCGGGATACTGTGCTTTAATACAAGAGACATGACTCTGGATGGAGTGCTGTAATAAAAGATTACATTTCTTGTGGGAGTGCTAGAATAGCCGGGTACATATCTCGAGAGGCAGTGCTATAATCAAGGATACGTGACTCTGGAGAGAATGTGATAATACAAGCACATGTGTCCCTGGAGTGAGTGCTGTAATACAAGATGTACATGTCTCTGGAGCACGTGCTATAATACAAGGATATATGTGTCTGGATGCAGTACTAACGCAAGTGTACGTGTCTGTGGAGGGAGTGCAGTAATAGAACAAAGAAAAGAACAAAGAAAATTACAGCACAGGAACAGGCCCTTCGGCCCTCCAAGCCTGCGCCGATCCAGATCCTAAATCTAAACCTGTCTAAACTAATACAAGTTCCCATTTCTGCAGGGAATGCTGTAATTTGATTGGCAGGATGTCACGAGTGGAGTCCTAGAGGGGTCTGTGCTGGGGCCTCAACTTTTATATTTATATTAATGATATAGATGAGGGGAGCGATGGCATGGTAGCGAAATTTGCAAATGACACAAAGATAAGTAGGAAAGTATGTTGTGAAGAGGACATAAGGAGTTTGCAGACTGATACAGATAGGTTGAGTGAGTGGGCAAAAATCTGGCAGATGGAGTATAATGTGGGAAAATGTGAAGTTGTTCACTTTGGCAGGAAGAATAAAAAGGATTTCTTAAACAGAGAACGACTGCAGAATTCTGAGGTGCAGAGGGATCTGGGTGTCCTAATGCATGAGTCACAAAAAATTAGTATACAGGTACAGTAAGTAATCAAGCAGGCTAATGGAATGCTATCCTTTATTATGACAGGAATTGAAAATAAAAGTAAGGATGTTATGCTTCAGTTATACAGGACATTGGTGAGACCACATCTCGAATATCGTGTGCAGTTTTGGTCTCCTTATTTAAGGGAGGATGTGAATGTGTTGGAAACGGTTCAGAGGAGGTTTACTAGATTGATGCCTGGAATGAGCAGGTTGTCTTATGATGAAAGGTTGGACAGACTGGGCTTGTTTTCACTGGAGTTTAGAAGAGTGAGGGGAGACTTGATTGAAATATATAAGATCCTGAACAGTCTTGACAAGGTGGATGTGGAAAGGATGTTTCCTCTTGTGGGTGTGTCCAGAACTAGAGGCACTGTTTTAAAATTAGGGGTCGGTCTTTTAGGACAGAGATGAGGAGAAATGTTTTCCTCTCTGAGGCTTGTGCGACTTTGGAACTCTCTTCCTCAGAAGGTGGTAGAAGC
The DNA here is from genome assembly GCF_036365525.1 of Heterodontus francisci. NCBI lineage: Eukaryota > Metazoa > Chordata > Chondrichthyes > Heterodontiformes > Heterodontidae > Heterodontus > Heterodontus francisci. Next base: position 128,364,323 of record NC_090378.1, on the reverse strand, counting down.
GGAGGTTATTGAATATTTTTAAGGCGGAGGTAGATAGAATTTTGTTGGGCAGGGGAATCAAAGGTTATTGGGGATGGATGGGAGTGAGGAATTTGAGACAGGAACAGATCAGCCATGATCTTATTGAATAGCGGAGCAGGCTCGAGGGGCCGAGTGGCCTACTTTTGCTCCTAATTTGTATGTTTGAATGTTCGTACGGATGGAGTGCTTATAATACAAGTGTAAGTGCCTCTGAAGGGAGTGTCTCATACAAGGTTTCGTATTTCTGGAAACAGTGCTACAATGCAAGTGTATATTTCTGTAGAGTGAGTGCAGTAATACAAGATTTCATGTCAGCAGGGATTGCTGTGATACAGGGGTACGTGTTCCTGGAGTGAGTACTAATAATTCAAGGGTATGTGTCTCTGGGGGAGTGCTGTAATACAAGATTAAATGTCTGTAGGGAGGTCTGTAATAAAATAATACGCAGAGCCAGTGTCATAATAAAAGTGTATGTGAGTTCTTGGGAGACCACGCTATAACACAAGGGATTTGTCTCTGGAGGGAGCGCTATAATAAAGGTTTGGTCTCTCTGGAGGAAGTGCTATATTACAAGGATACATCACTCTGGAGCATGTGTGAAATACAAGGGCATGCAGTCCTGGAGCGAGTGCTATAACACAAGGGTCACGTCTCTGCAGGCACTATTGGACTAAAAGGTGACAGATCTCTCATCTGATTGTGATAATACAAAGGGACATGTCTCTGGAGGGAGGGAGCACTATAATATTAAGAGTATGTGTCTCTCAGCAGACCGTTGCTCTAATATAGTGGGAGGTGTCTCTGGAGTGAGTGCTATAATACAAGGGTATGAGTCTGTGGAGGGAGTGCATGATTCCATGGCTGGAGGGAGGGCTATAATACAGGAGTACCCATCGCTGGAGGGAGGACTATAATACAGGAGTACCCATCGCTGGAGGGAGGACTATAATACAGGAGTACCCACCGCTGGAGGGAGGACTATAATACAGGAGTACCCATCGCTGGAGGGAGGGCTATAATACAGGAGTACCCATCGCTGCAGGGAGGACTATAATACAGGAGTACCCATCGCTGGAGGGAGGGCTATAATACAGGAGTACCCATCGCTGGAGGGAGGGCTATAACACAGGAGTACCCATCGCTGGAGGGAGGGCTATAATACAGGAGTACCCATCGCTGGAGGGAGGGCTATAATACAGGAGTACCCATCGCTGGAGGGAGGACTATAATACAGGAGTACCCATCGCTGGAGGGAGGGCTATAATACAGGAGTACCCATCGCTGGAGGGAGGGCTATAATACAGGAGTACCCATCGCTGGAGGGAGGACTATAATACAGGAGTACCCATCGCTGGAGGGAGGACTATAATACAGGAGTACCCACCGCTGGGGGGAGGACTATAATACAGGAGTACCCATCGCTGGAGGGAGGGCTATAATACAGGAGTACCCATCGCTGCAGGGAGGACTATAATACAGGAGTACCCATCGCTGGAGGGAGGGCTATAATACAGGAGTACCCATCGCTGGAGGGAGGGCTATAACACAGGAGTACCCATCGCTGGAGGGAGGGCTATAATACAGGAGTACCCATCGCTGGAGGGAGGGCTATAATACAGGAGTACCCATCGCTGGAGGGAGGACTATAATACAGGAGTACCCATCGCTGGAGGGAGGACTATAATACAGGAGTACCCATCGCTGCAGGGAGGGCTATAATACAATAATATTACATTTCTGACCTTTGCCAATTCTGATGAAAGGTCACAGACCTGAAACGCTAACTCTGTTTCTCCACAGATACTGCCAGACCTGCTGAGTCTTTTCAGCACTTGCTGTTTTTTTATTTCAGATTTGCAGCATCTGCAGTAATTTGCTTTTATTTTAGTGTTTAATTCACTGGCATCTCTCTTGCAGGATTGCCTACCTTGAAGAAGTTCTGCTCTTCTGTCTGATGGGCTTTCTGTTTGTCCCTTTCACCTTGTTCACCTTCATTAATTTCTATTTCCCTTCTGGTGTTTGATAAGGTGTCTACCAAAACTTATTTCCACATCTCCTTCCTCAGCGACTGTCTCCAGCTCCTACTTATTCCATGTGGTTTCCAACTGAAGTTTAATCCTTCATGTTTAGAATCCACCCAGGATTACAGGTATCTCCAAGATATACAACATTCCTTGGACTGCTGTTCTCATCGCATCCTGAGATCCACACTCAGTGCCATGCACTGCCACATGTACACACTGGACCTCTCTCTCTCCAGCAGCACTGCCTCACCTTATCTCAAAGCTATCCTTCCCTGCAGTTTTGTTTCATCCTTCGTCTTATCCGACGCATTAACAAAAAACTTTTTTTCTTCCTTTCAGGTGCAAGCTCCAGCAACTCATGGGGATTACTGCCCCTCCAGATCCTTCTTCCCCTTCACTTCCCTCTGACCCCACCCCTTCTGATCTGACCCCTTGTCATGTATTCACTATACCCTCTGACCTTTCCCTCTCTGACACTGAACGTTCTGTACTCAGCAAAGGACTCAGTTTTATTCCCTTACGCCCTCACCCCAATGAATTTCATGCTCGGCATGATGTTGAGCTCTTCTTCTGTCACCTTTGCCTCCAGGCTCACTTCTTTGTCCAGGAGTCCTCCCCCCAACCAGCAGACCCATTCACCCGCCTCCAGCATTCTCCCTTCACCTGGACCCCTCCCTTTAGCCTCTTACCCACTCTTGATCTGTTAATTGAGAACTGTCGGCGAGACATTGGCTGCCTTAATTTCTCTGTTCCCCTCACTCACTGCAATCTGTCTCTCTCCGAACTTGCTGATCTCCGTTCTCTCAGGTCTAACATCGACATTGTGATCAAACCTGCAGACAAATGCTGTTGTTGTCTGGTGTACCGACCTCGACCTTGCAGAGGCTGAGCACCAACTCTCAGACACTTCTTCATACCTCCCCCGGACCATGACCCCACCACCGAACATCAAGTTACTGTCCACAGGACTGTCACTGACCTCATCCCCTCCAGAGATCTTCCCTGTACAGCTTCCAACCTCACAGTCCTGCAACCCCAGACAGCCTGCTTCTACCTCCTTCCCAAAATCCACGAACAGGACTGTCCTGGCAGACCCAATGTTTCAGCCTGTTCCTGTCCCACTGAACTTATTTCTTCCTATCTTGACTCTATCTTTTCTCTCCTGGTCCAGTCTCTTCCCACCTACATCCGTGACTCTTCTGGCACCCTACGTCTTTTTGACAGTTTCCAGTTTCCTGACCCTAACTGCCTCCTCTTCACTATGGACGTCCAATCTCGCTACACCTCCATCCCCCACCAGGACGGTCTGCGAGCTCCCTGCTTCTTCCTTGAACAGAGGCCCAATCAGTCCCCATCCACCACCACCCTCCTCCGCCTGGTTGAACTTGTTCTCACATTGAACAATTTCTCCTTCAACTCCACTCACTTCCTTCAAATAAAAGGTGTTGCTATAGGTACCCGCATGGGTCCTAGCTTTGCCTGTCTTTTTGTGAGATAAACATAGAAACATAGAAAATAGGAGCAGGAGCAGGCCAATAGGCCCTTTGAGCCTGCTCCACCATTTATTATGATCATGGCTGATCATCCAACTCAGTAACCTGTTCCCGCTTTCGCCCCATATCCTTTGATCCCTTTAGACCCAAGAACTATATCTAACTCCTTCTTGAAAACATACAATGCTTTGACCTCAACTGCTTTCTGTGGTAGCGAATTTCACAGGTTCACAACTCTCTGGCTGAAGAAATATTTCCTCATCTCTGTCCTGAATGGTTTACCCCGTATCCTCAGACTATGACCTCTGGTTCTGGACTCCCCCACCATCGAGAACATCCTGCATCTACCCTGTCAAGAATTTTATAGGTTTCTATGAGATTCCCCCCTCACTCTTCTGAATTCCAGCGAATATAATCCTAACCGACTCAATCTCTCCTCATATGTCAGTCCCACCATCCCAGGAATCAGTCTGGTAAACCTTCGCTGCACTCCCTCGCTAGCAAGAACATCCTTCCTTAGGTAAGGAGACCAAAACTGCACACAATATTCCAGGTGTGGCCTCACCAAGGCTCTCTGTAATTGCAGCAAGACATCCCTGCTCCTGTACTTGAATCCTCTCGCTATGAAGGCCAATGTACCATTTGCCTTTTTTACCGCCTGTTGGACCTGCATGCTTACCTTCAGCGACTGGTGTACGAGAACACCCAGGTCTCGTTGTCAAACAAGATATGTCAAACATTCCTTGTTCCAGTCCTACTCAGGCCCCCTCCCCCAACTCTTTTTCCGATACATTGAGGACTGTATCGGTGCCGTTTCCTACTCTCACTCCAAACTGGAAAACTTCAAATCTCATCAACTTTGCTTCCAATCTCCACCCTTCTCTCAACTTCACATGGTCCATCTCCGACACTTCCCTTGCTTTCTTGACTTTCTTTGTCTCCATCTTTAGGAATAGACTGTCTACTAATATTCATTATAAACCCACTGACTTCCACAGCTACCTCGACTACACTTCCTCGCACCCTGCTTCCCATAAGGACTCCATTCCATTCTTGTAGTTTCTCTTTCTCTGATGCATCTGTTCTGATAATGTAACATTTGTTATAGCCAGGTGCGGAAGGGGTCTAGGGCTCCCCTGTCAGCCTTTTCCTGGTTTGGCCATAACAGCATTTAACTTTGAAAACAGTGTTTTTAGCTTCCCCTCAGTGAGTCCTTGCTCACTGCTCTCTAACTGTAATTGCAAAGAAATCAACCAGACAGGTTTTCTCAGATTTAAAGAAGAAAGGTGTAAGTTTATTAACCTTGAAACTCTAACTCAGTTAAAACTACTAAAATTACGCAATGTGACCACGCTAGCATACATGCACAATAAACATACACGCAAATAGAGACAGAAGAGGAGAAAGAATTAAAGGGGAAAGGTTTGAAGTAATAGATGAAGTTCAGTTACTGTGTTTGGCTTAGATGTAAAGTCTTTGATTGAAGTTAAGTCTTGCAGTTCTCGTTGAGGCCCAGTGCACACTTTCAAACTTGTTTTGCTGGTCTTCTGTCTTGAGGCTTAAGTTACTTCCATGGGTCCCTGGAATTTTGCGTGAGAGAGACAGAGACAGAGAGAGGGAGACCTTCCTCCTTGAAGTTCAATTGCAGTCTCTTCCTTTCTGTGTCAGGCACAATTCAAAAAGCCCCAGGTTGGCCAGCAGGTTAGTCATGGAACTAGCTCCTTGTGAGGAGTAGCCTTGCCTGCCTGGTTTGTGAATTCCCCCGAGCTTACCAGATACTCTCAGTGGGGTCAGGGGGTGGTGCAGGGGTGGAATGCTGGCTGTTACACATTCAATGACTCTCAATGTCACTTGATCATCACTATTGACAAAACCGATCTGGCTAATTGAATCCGGGAGTATTCCCATTGTCTCTCCATGCCACTGTCTTTTAGAATGCAAATGTGCAGCCATGTTTTCAGCCACTGTTCATGGTCTTTTCGAACATGTTCTGTTCAATGCCCGGTAAGCGTTCAAATAATGTTCCATATGATGAAATTAATATATTTCCATCTGGCAAGTATGGTTTCCATCACACCTCCACATCCAGCCGAATGAAATGCAACATTAAGGGAGCATTTCAATATAAAATAGAAAGAAGCAAAAGTACAGGAAAGCACACATGCATTTCTCCCATTCATTCTCATTCATTCAGAAATCTTGAAAAATGTTACAGTCTGTCTTTCCTTTGCAGCAGTGTTGCTTTAGACTGCCCCTTTTCCTTTGAGGTGGGTCTGAGATAGTTCTGTGTTTATTCTCTATCTGCCTGCAATACATTGGGAATGGACATCCCAATAAACATGTGATTTTTGGGGAGGTTTGCAGTTTGCATATTTCCATGACTGTTGACGGTATTTGTTCCTGTTGAGATCTGCAGGGGGAGGGGGATATTTAATTAGCCCTGGTTTGGAGTTCTGATCATGGGAGTCTGCAGTGGGTGAATCCACTCTGATCTCTCTTTCAGTGCCCTGATGCAAGGGCTTTCACTTTAGGGGATGATTGTTTCCCTTTTCTCCTGACTGTGGGGGATTCTTTACTAATCTTCCCTTTGTCCTCTGGGACATTCCTGTTTACAGGTATGTGTCCAGATTCTACTGCACTCCCCTGAAGTACTTCAACTAGGTGAGGCATCACACTAACCATTTCTCTGCCCTCTTGAGGACTTTCTTTGTCCCTGCAGGTTTCTGTGAATGATTTTCGCAATTCTGGTGGAGTCTTTCTGGTGTCTGCATTTACATAGGAGGGTGTGGGGTCTAATTTTTCAAACAGTTCAGAGTTGGCTGACCAGAGTAGGGGTTTCCATTTGGGAATCCTCTCGGATCTCCTTTAACCTGTCCTCTTTGTCCCTTTTTCCCCTTTCCTCTCTAGCCTTTGCCAGCCCTGTGCCTGTCTATCCCCTTTTGTTCTCGGCAGGGGTCCTTACAGTTCACCAGCCCTCTGCTGGAGGGTCCTCCAAATGCCAGGACTTAGGGGTGCATATTTCACTGTAGGTTGGGGTTTCCCCTCAACCCGGCACATGTGGCAACTCCTAAAGTACTCCATAACATCTTAGTGGAGTTTTGGCCAGTCAAACTGCTGTCTTATGCGGGCTTTGGTTTTTTGTATACCGACATGTACAGTCATTGCAATCTCATGGGCCATTCTTAATATTTCTCTCCGGTACCTCTGCGGCACCACTACCTGGTGAACTACTGTCCACTCTTGGCTCTCAGGTCTGTGAGGAGAACTCCATTTCCTCATCAGTACCTCATTCTTTAAATAATAGCAATCATGGACTCCCTCTCCTTCAGTTTCAGTCTGGGCAGCCTGTGTTAACTCTCTCAGTACTGGGTCAGCTCGCTGGGCCTCAGCTCGGGAAGATTCATTTAATTCATTCCCTGGGTCTTCTAACTTTCCAAAGAAATTCTCAGACAGACAGACCTCATGGTCATCTGCCTGCAGTGCCAATTCCGTCTCCTCTGGGGGAGCTGGTTTGATCATGGCCCAATTGACTACACATTCAGGGGAACTGCAGGGGAACGTCTCCTGCCACTGCCCTGTCTCTCTGACCTCCTTTGGTCGCTCTAACACCACTAGGGAAGCTACCACCTTTGACCCCGCCAGATCATTACCGAGGAGCAGGTCAACCCATCCACAGGCAAACTAGGGACAATCCCTATGGTCACCGGTCCCAAAACTGGGTCGTACTGCAGGTGTACTCGGTGTAAAGATACAGGTGTACACTCCCCTCCAATACCATTTACCACCATTCTGGTATTTATTGTACTCTCTGGGGGAAAGGTCAGTCCGTTTCCCAGTAAAAGGGATCTAATGGCCTCTGTGTCCCTGAGGATTACTTTGGGTTGCTTGACCCACTCGAGGGGTATGGGGTTACTCTCCCTTCAGGCACAAAATCCTGATAACCTTCAGGAATCCTATTAAATTTTCCTGTATGCACAGCTGTATGTTTTCTGGGCCTTACTGCTGCTACAGTTAAAGCCACAGCTTGTTCTGCTGTGCTTTCCATCAGGGTCCCTTCTCCTTCACCGAGCGGGTGTGCTCTGATTAACCCTACAGGCTTTCCCTGTAGTTTCCAGCAGTCAGCTCTCAGAGACCTGCCTTATTACAATGGAAGCACACAGGCCTCCGAGTCTTGCTCCTACTTACAGCACTATCCGTTTGAGCAGGTGGAGGGCCCCCTATGTGTCCTGCTTTTCTTTCTCTCCCAGGACTGCTCGGGCTCCTATTACCTTCCCAGCCTTTGTCCTTTTTGGATTTGTGGGGGTGACTAGGAAAGATTTTCCTCTGGGGAACCGACTTGTATATTAGAGCAAACTCATCAGCCAGAACTGCGTCTTGCCTGGCTCGATGTACTTTTTGTTCCTACACATGGGTCTTTATGGAGAGTGGGAGAGAGTTTTTAAATTCCTCGAGCAAAATTACTTCTCTGAGGTTTTCATAGCTGGGCTGCACTTTAAGAACCCTCAGCAACTGGTCAAAAGCCAGCTGCTTACTTCTCTCAAACTCCAAATAAGTTTGATCAGCTTTCCTCCTGAGGTTTCGAAACCTCTGGCAGTAGATGTCCGGTGCTAGCTCATATACCCAGAGAATAGCATTTTTTGTCAGTGAACTTTCATTTGGCAACAGGGAATAAACCTCATGGGCTTTGTCTGTTAGCTTACTTTGCAACAGAAGAGTCCAGCTGTCAGCCGGCCACTTTAACTGCCTTGCCAGTTTCTTAAAAGATGCAAAAAATGTTTCCACGTCTCCCTCGTTGAATCTTGGAATCAATTGAGAAAATTTAAAAAGCTCCATACACAGTCCTGCACCACTTGTATTTTCTCTACTTTCACTGGGGTTACTCGATCACCACCTAGTTAACTCAAGCCGCCTCAGCTCTGTTTTTTCCTGTTCCTTCTGGAAATTTCTTGCTCTTTCTCTCTCCTCTCTTTCTTTCTCCTGCTCCTATTTTCTATGTTTCTCTCTTTCCCTGTTTTCTAACTCAAGTTTCCTCTGTTCCAATTGTATCTTTACTAGCAATACCCTGTCGGAGTCTATTTCTAACCCTGTCTCTGCTTCTTCAGATTCGAGGGAAAAATGGTTGGCCACTAGTCTTAGGAATTCAGACTTCCTAGCATTGGCATGGACAGTGTTCCCACACTGCTCAGCCATATTTCTCAACTCTCCCCTGGGAAACCGACTTATAAATTAAAGCAAACATATTGGGCAGAACGTCCGCTTGTCGGGATCTCTGGACCCGCTGCTCTTCTGCATGGGTCTTTATGGAGAGTGGGAGAGAGTGTTTAAATTCCTCTAACAGAATTACTTATCTGCAATTCTCATAGCTGAGCTGTACTTTAAAAGCCCTCAGCCACTGGTCAAAAGCCAGCTGCTTACTTCTTTCAAACTCCAGATAAATTTGATTAGCTTGCTTCTTGGGGGTTCTAAACTTTTGGTGATAGGCTTCGGCTACTAATTTATATGCCCCAAGAATAGCACTTTTTGTCAGTTCATAATTTGATGAACTCTCATCTGGCAACAGGGAATAAACCTCATGGGCTTTTCCAGTTAGTTTGCTTTGCAGTAAGAGAGGCCAGGTCTCAGCTGGCCATTTTAGCTGCCTTGCCAGTTTCTCAAAGGATACAAAAATTCTTCTACATCCTTCTCATTGAATTTTGGAATTAATTGAGCTAGTTTTAACGATTCTGTACCCAGCCCTAAATTGCGCTCTTCCATATTGGCCATGCTTTCACTGGGGTTACTCTGTTGCCCCCTAGTTAACTCAAGCCGCCTTAGCTCCCTTTCTTCGCATTCCTTCCTGAATATTCTTTCTCTCTGTCTCCTCTCTCTCTCTCTCTCGTTCCTTCTCCTGTCTTTTTCTTCACATTCCTTCTGGAAGGCTCTTTCTTTCTCCCTCTCCTGCCTCTCTCTCCCTTTTTCCTGTCTCTCACTTTCTCTTTCCCTGTTTTCTAATTCAAGTTTCCTTTGTTCCAATTGTAGCTTTGCTGGAAGTACCCTGTCTTAAAGGCCTGCTCGGGTCTGCAAAAAAAAAACCCGACCCAAGCCCGACAGAACCACATCCAACTCGAGCCCGGCCAAGCCCGAGTCCTTCCATTTTTCCCCACGCCCATCCCGACCATCAGTTAACTTACCTTCCTTTTTTTCACTTTGTTGCTGATCTGCACAAGCTGAAAATAACTGTAACAAAACCACCTTTCTAGTCAACAAATTACATTAACAGTGGAGCCACTTACTTGTGAGAGAACTTGTCCGACCCGGCCCGACCCGAGCCTGAATGCCGGACCCGGAAGTGCAACCCGACCCGAACCCAACACGTGGTCGGGTCCCGTCGTGTTCGGTCGGGTAGCAGGCCTTTACCCTGTCTGGGTCTACTTCTAACACTGCTTCTGTTTCTTCAGATTCAAGGGAAAAATGGTTGGCCACTAGTCTTAGGAGTTCAGACTTCCTAGCCTTGCCATGTACAGTGACCCCACACTGCTCAGCCATTTTCCTCAACTCCTCCATAGACAGTGCTTTTAACTTATCCCAAGTTACTTCACCCTGGCTTGGAGAGCTACTTGCTTCAGTTGCAGACATGTTAGTATTCAATCGCACACAAACACAAGAAAACCTGTTTTGAAATATTGCTCTTTTTTTGCTTGGGAACAATCTGGCTTCCCGCTTCCAATTTCTCGTTTGGCTGTGGGTCAATTTCGGATGCTAGCTCCCAAATTTCAGTTACGACCAGGTGAGAAAGAGGTCTAGGCCTCCCTTTCATCCTTCAGCTGGTCTTACTGTAACAAGGTTTATTTTTCAAACACTGTTTTTAGCTCCCCCTTGGTGAATCCTTGTTCACCGCTTTCCAATTATAAGGCAAAGGAACAAAGAACAAAGAACAAAGAAAATTACAGCACAGGAACAGGCCCTTCGGCCCTCCAAGCCTGCGCGATCCAGATCCTCTATCTAAACATGTCGCCTATTTTCTAAGGGTCTGTATCTCTTTGCTTCCTGCCCCTTCATGTATCTGTCTAGATACATCTTAAAAGACGCTATCGTGCCCGCGTCTACCACCTCCGCTGGCAACGCGTTCCAGGCACCCACCACCCTCTGCATAAAGAACTTTCCACGCATATACCCCCTAAACTTTTCCCCTCTCACTTTGAACTCGTGACCCCGAGTAATTGAATCCCCCACTCTGGGAAAAAGCTTCTTGCTATCCACCCTGTCTATACCTCTCATGATTTTGTACACAAACCAGCACAAACAGGCTTTCTTAGGTTTAAAGAAGAAAAGTTGAAATTTATTAAACTTAAACTCTAATTCGGTTGACGCCTACGGATACATGATGCACTCACGCTGACATGCATACGTGATACATGCAAATAGAGACAGAAAAGAGCAGAAGAAAAATAAAGTGGAAATGTGTGAGGCAATATCTGAAGAGTTTTTGTTATGGTTCTTCGAGCTCAACGTAGAGTCCTTGATTGCAGGTAGATCTTGCTTTTTGTTGGGGCCCAGTATTCTTAAACTTTGTTTGCTGTAGGAGACTTTTCTCTCTTGGGGTTCATGTGTCTTCAGTGGATTCAGAGGCTTGTGAGAAAGAGATGGGAGCAGACAGGAGAGATCTTCTCAGTCCAGGAGCAAACAGACACTCTCAGTTCAAACTATTTGTACAATTCAGAAAAACCCAGGTTGCCCAGCAGGTTAGTCATGTGACTAACTGGTCTGACCATGTCTTGGATTGTATCACCTTAGCAGTCTCTAGAATGCTGCTCCTACACACAGTACCTGGTGATCAAGGTCCATTGTGGGTTGAATGTGTCAGGGAATTGTTCTTTGTCCTTCCAATCACCCTCTGTTAATAAGCAAACATCTTTTCCAGTCACAGCTGATCTGTTTAACAAGTCCTTTCTTCACTCCAGTCACAGTTTAAAATCAATGTTCATGACAAAATTAATGTGTCTCATTCTTGGCAGGTGGGGGCCTAGCATGACATACTTCACCCTGGCTTGGGGAGTTACTGGCTTTGGTCGCAGATATGTTAGTATTCTAGCACACACAACCACAAGAAAACCTGTATTGAAATCTTTTCTCTTTTTGACTGGGTTCAATTTGATTTCCTACTTCCAATTTTTCGTTTGTCTGTGGGTCCAATCCAGGACACTAGCCCCCAAATTTCTGTTACGGCCTGGTGAGAAAGGGGTCTAGGGCTCCCCTCTCAGCCTTTTCCTGGTTTGGCCATAACAGCGTTTAATTTTTAAACCCCCCCCCTCGGTGAGTCCTTGCTCACTGCTCTCTAATTGTAATTGCAAAGAAATCAACCAGACAGGTTTTCTCAGATTTAAACAAGAAAGGTGTAAGTTTATTAACCTTAAAACTCTGAGTTAAAGCTACTAAAAATACGCGAGGCGACCACATTAGCATGCATACGCAATAGACACATATGCAAATAGAGACAGAGGAGGAGAAATAATTAAAGGGGAAAGGTTTGAAGTAGTAGAGTTCAGTTATTGGTTTTGGGTTGGATACAAAGTCTTTGATTGAAGTTAAGTCTTGCAGTTCTCGTTGGGGCCCAGTACACACTTTCAAACTTATTTTGCTGGTCTTCTGTCTTGAGGCTTAAGTTACTTCCATGGGTCCTTGGTACTTTGCGTGAGAGAGTCAGAGAGAGAGACAGAGAGAGAGAGACAGAAATAGGGAGACATTCCTCCTTGAAGTTCAATTGCAGTCTCTTCCTTTCTGTGTATTACACATTCTTAATGTCTTTTGATCATCACTACTGACAAAACCCATCTGGCTAATTGAATCTGGGAGTACTCCCATTGCCTCTCTATGCCACTATCTTTTCGAATGCAAATATGCAGCCATGTTTTCAGCCGCTGTTCTGTGGCCTTTTAAAACAAGTTATGTTCAATGTCCAGTAAACGGTCAAATAATGTTCCATATGGTGAAATTAATATGGTAGGTATGGTTTCTGTCACACCTTCCATAACAGTGCCTCTGATATGTCTTCCTGTTACCTCAACCGAGGATTCCCCCCACTGTGGCCCTCGACCGTGTCCGACTCCATTTCCTGCACTTCTGCCCTAAACCCTCCCCCTCTCTCCCAGAACTGTGACAGGGTTCCCTTGTCTTCATCTCCACCCCATCAGCCTCCACATCCTCCGCCATTTCCGCCACCTCCAGCATGATGCCACCACCAAATGCATCTTCCCCTCACCCCCACCCGTCAGCATTCTGAAGGGACCGTTCCATCCGTGACACCCTAGTCCACTCCTCCATCACCCCTGACAGCTCGTCGCCTTCTCACAGGACCTTCCCATGCAATTGCAGGAGGTCTAATTTTTTACCTTTTTACCTCCTCTCTCCTTAAAGGACCCAAACACTCTTTGCAGGTGAAGAGGTGATTTACTTTTTTTTTTCAATTTTGTATACTGTATTCGTTGCTCACAATGCGGTCTCCTCTACACTGGGGAAACAAAACGCATATTGGGTGACTGCTTTGCGGAACACCTCCACTCAGTCTGAAAGCACGACCCCAATATTTTGATTCCTTGCCATTTTAATTGACCACCCCACTCTCATGCAGGCATTTTTGTCTTTGGCCTGCTACAGTGTTCCAATGAAGCTCAACATAAGCTTGATTAGGCACTTTACAGCCTTCTGGACTCCACATTAAGTTCAACAATTTCAAAGCATGACTGCCATTTAAAAAATTTTTTTATGTGTTTAAATTTTTATTTATTTATTAATTTTTTTTACCATGTGCTTGTCTTAAACTTGTTTTTCATGTTTTGACTTTCAGGACAGAGCTGTTCATTATTCTGCCATGAAGACTCTCTCTGGACTCATGCTTAGTCTTTTACTCCTACTATTAGCACTCCCTGTGGCTTTTGTCCATCACATCTCTGTCATTTACTCTCTCCAGCCATCTGTCCTTTCACACAACTTCCCTTTTGTTCTCTTCCCCTCCCCACTTTCATTTGCTCAAAGCCTATTATATTTCTAACTTTTGCCAGGTCTGATGAAAGGTCACAGACCTGAAATGTTAACTCCGTTTCTCCCTCCACAGATGCTGCAAGACCTGCTGAGTATTTCCAGCACTTTTCTGTTTTTTTAATCTATAATACAAGGGTACGTATCTCTGGAGGGAGCGCTGTACTATAAGGGCACATGTCTCGGGAGACTGTACTACAATACAAGGGTATGTGTCTCTGTAGGCTGTGCTATATTAGAAGGGCACATATATCTGGAGGGAGTGTTACAATACAACGGTATGTGTCTCTGTAAAGAGTGCGATAATAGAAGGGCACATATCTCTGGAGAGAGTTCTACAATCAAGGGTCCGTATCTCTGGAGGGAGTGTTAAAATACAAGGGCATGTGTCTCTGGAGGGAGTGCTATAATACAAGAGTACATGTCTCTGGAGGGTGTTCTATGATATGAGGGCCCGTTTCCCTTCCATGTTAACTTGTTCTAATCATACTGTGCTTGTCTAAGTGCATTGTTAAGACTTCCTTCATAATAGATTCCAGCATTTTCCCAACGACTGATATTAAGCTAAGCGGCCTGCAGTTCCCTGTTTTCTGTCTCCCTCCTTTCTTGAAAAGCAGTGTAACATTTACCAACTTCCAATCTGATGGGACCGTTCCCGAATCTAAGGAATTCTGGAAAATCATAGCTAGTGCATCCACTATCTCTACAGCTGTCTCTTTTAGAACCCTAGGGTGTAGGCCAAGGTCCTGGAGATTTGTCAGATTTTAGTCCCTTAAGTTTCTCCGATGCTTTTTCTCTGCTGATATGAGTTTCCTTAATTTCTTTATTCTTTTTAGCTCCTAGGTTACTGTCTATTTCTGGTATGAAACGTGTGTCCTCTATTGTGAAGACAGTCACAAAATATTTGTTCAGTGCCTCTGCCATTTCCTCATTTCCCCAGGATAATTTCTCCTGTCTCTGCTTCTAAGAGACCAACTTTAGCTAATCTCTTCCTTTTTATATACTTATAAAAGCTCTTACAATCTATTTATATTACTGGCTAGTTTACTCTCTTTTTCCTTTTTTGTCAACTTTTTGGTAGCCCTTTGTTGGTTTCTAAAACACTCCCAATTCTCAGATTTGTTACTCTTTTTTGCAACATTGTAAGCTTTATCTTTTAATTTAATACTATCCATAACTTGCTGAGTGAGCCATGGATGAGTCTTTCTTGCTGAGCTTTTGTTTTTCAAAGGAATGTATTTTTGTTTAACATTTTGAATTGTTTCTTTAAAGGTTTCCCACTGTTCATTTACCTTTTAGTCTATTTACCCAATTTACCTTAGCCAGTTCTTCCCTCATGCCTATGTCATTGGCTTTGTTTAAGTTTAAGATTCTTGTTTGTGATTGGAGCATGCCACTTTCAAACTCAACATGGAATTCAACGGTATTATGATCACTATTTGCCAGTGGATCTTTTACTATGACATTTCTAATTAACCCTGCTTCCTTAGATGTTAGAATCGATCATTAAGGAGGTTCTAGTTGGGCACTTAGAAAAACTCAAGGTAATCAAGAATAGGCAGCATGGTATTGTGAAAGGGAAATCATGTTTAACCAATTTATTGGAGTTTTTTGAAGGAGTAACATGCGCTGTGGATAAAAGGGAGCCCGTTGACATACTGTACTTGGATTTCCAGAAGGCATTTAACAAGGTGCCACATAAAAGGTTGTTGTGCAAAGTAGGAGCTCATGGCGTAGTGGGTAACATAGAAGATTGGCTGGCTGGCAGGAAACAGAGAGTATGCATAAATGGGTCCTTTTCTGAGTGGCAGGAAGTGATGAATGGAGTCCCGCAGGGGTCTGTGCGGGGGCCTCAACTTTTTACAATTTATATCAATGACTTCGATGAGGAGAGCGATGGCATGGTAGCTAAATTTGCAGATGATACAAAGATAGATAGGAAAGTGTGTTGTGAAGAGGACATAAGGAGGTTGCAGACCGATATAGATAGATTGAGTGACTGGACAAAAATCTGGCAGATGTAGTATAATGTGAGAAAATGTGAAGTTGCTCATTTTGGCAGGAAGAATAAAAAGCAGAGTATTACTTAAACAGAGAACGACTGCAGAATTCTGAGGTGCAGAGGGATCTAGGTGTTCCAGTGCATGAATCACAAAAGGTTAGTATGCAGGTACAGCAAGTAATAAAGAAGGCTAACGGAATGCTATCCTTTATTATGAGAGAAAATGAAAATAAAAGTAAGGATGTTATGCTTCAGTTATACAGGGCATTGGTGAGACCACATCTCAAATACTGTGTGCAATTTTGGTCTCCTTATTTAAGGAAGGATGTAAATGCTTTGGAGGTGGTTCAGAGGAGGTTTACTAGATTGGTACCTGGAATGAGCAGGTTGTCTTATGAGGAAAGGTTGGACAGACTGTGCTTGTTTTCACTGGAGTTTAGAAGAGTGAGGGGAGACTTGATCCTGAATGGACTTGACCAGGTGGATGTGGAAAGGATGTTTCCTTTTGTGGGTGAGTCCAGAACGAGGGGGCACTGTTTTAAAATTAGGGTTCCCCCTTTTAGGACAGAGATGAGGAGAATTTTTTCTCTGTGAAATTTGTGCGACTTTGGAACTATCTGCCTCAGAAGGTGGTGGAGATGAGCTCATTCATTATTTTTAAAAGTCGGAGGTAGATAGATTCTTGGTAGATAGATGCTATTCTATTCCGGTGCCTTGTCTTTTCTCTTCGATTTCTAAATCTCACCTCTCCTGAACCCTTCCCCCCACTCTGTTAGTTCCTGACCTCTAGTCTTATCTGCTGGTTCACTCTTGAGTTTGTACGCACTGTCCCTTCCTGTCACACTCTGATTATCATTATCCTCATTGCTATCTTGCTCTCTTGCCTTCTCCTCTCTTTTTAAATTATCACATCTTCTTTCACTTGATCCCTCACCCCAACTATTTAGTTTAAAGCCCTCTCTACCGCCCTAGCAATACGACTCGCCAGAACACTGGTCCCAGCACGGTTCAGGTGAAGACCATCCCAACGAAACTGCTCTCACTTTCCCCAGTACTGGTGCCAGTGCCCCACGAATCAAAACCCATTTCTCCCACACCAATCTTTGAGCCACACATTTAATTCTCTAATCTTATTTACCCCACACCAATTTGCTCATCGCTCAGGTAATAACTCAGAGATTATTACCTTTGAGGTTCTACTTTTTAATTTAGCCCCCAGTTACTAATACTCCCAATGCAGAACCTCTTTCCTAGTCCTATCTAGGTAGTTGGTACCCACGTGGACCATGACAACTAGATCCTCCCCCTCCCACTTCCAATTCCCCTCCAGCCCTGAGCAGATGTCCCGAACCCTGGCACCGGGCAGGCAACAGAGCCTTCTGGACTCTCGCTCTTGGCTGCAGACAATGGTGTCTATCCCCCTAACTATACTGTCCCCTACTACCACTACATTTCTATTTATTCCCCCCACTTGAATGACTTCCTGTACCACAATATCATGGTCAGTTTGCTCCTCCACCCTTCAGCCTTCGCTCTCATCCATACAAGCTTTAAGGGCCTCAATTGCAAGGGCTGAGGCACCTCATCTTCTGCCTTCTTGATCCCCTTACTTGCCTTACTCGCAGTGACCACTGACAAAATCAGGAAATCCTATCCTATGGGTTGTGACTGCCTTAGCATAAAGGGTACGTGTCTCTGGAGTGAGTGCTATAATACAAGGTCTGGAGGAAGTGCTATATTACAAGGGTACATGTCTGGAGGGTGTGCAAAATGCAAGGGCATGTGTCCCTGGAGACAGTGCTATAATACAACGATCATGTCTCAGTAGGCAGCACTATAATACAAGGGTTCGGACGTCTCGTCAAATCACTCATATAAGGGAATGTGTCTCGGGATAGTGTGCTTTAATACAAGGGGCATGTCCCTGGAGGGAGTGCTGTAATACAAGTGTAAATATTTCTGTAGAAGGGCTATGTTACAAGGGGACACGTCTCTGGAGGGAGCGCTATAAGGCAAGATTACACATCTGGAAGGAATGTAAAACGCAAGGATTCACATCCCTGAAGAGAGTGCTATAATACCAGGGTATATCTCTCAGCGGACTGTGCTATAATGCAAGGGAACCTGTCAATGGAGAGAGTGTTAAAGTACAAAAGAACACGTCTCTGGCGGGAATGCATCATACAAGATTACATGTCTGCAGGGAGGGCTATAATACAATGGTACGAATGCCTGGAGGAATTGCTTATACTGCAAGGGTATGTGTCTCTGGAGGGAGTTACATTTTGCAAGGGTAGGTGTCTCTAGAGGGAGTGCAATAATACCAGGGTACATATCTCTGGAGGGAGAGCTGTAATACAAGACTACATGCCTGAAGGGAAGTCTGTAATAAACGAAAATGCGCTCCGGGATAGAGTGCTATAATAAAAGCATAGGTGTCTTCTTGGGAGACTATGCTAGTAGTGCCGGAGGACTGGAGGATAGCAAATGTTGTCCCCTTGTTCAAGAAGGGGAGTAGAGACAGCCCTGGTAATTATAGACCTGTGAGCCTTACTTCGGTTGTGGGTAAAATGTTGGAAAAGGTTATAAGAGACAGGATTTATAATCATCTTGAAAAGAATAAGTTCATTAGCGATAGTCAGCACGGTTTTGTGAAGGGTCGGTCGTGCCTCACAAACCTTATTGAGTTTTTCGAGAAGGTGACCAAACAGGTGGATGAGGGTAAAGCCGTGGATGTGGTGTATATGGATTTCAGTAAGGCGTTTGATAAGGTTCCCCACGGTAGGCTATTGCAGAAAATACGGAAGTATGGGGTTGAAGGTGATTTAGAGCTTTGGATCAGAAATTGGCTAGCTGAAAGAAGACAGAGGGTGGTGGTTGATGGCAAATGTTCATCCTGGAGTTTAGTTACTAGTGGTGTACCGCAAGGATCTGTTTTGGGGCCACTGCTGTTTGTCATTTTTATAAACGACCTGGATGAGGGTGTAGAAGGGTGGGTTAGTAAATTTGCGGATGACACGAAGGTCGGTGGAGTTGTGGATAGTGTCGAAGGGTGTTGTAGGGTACAGAGGGACATAGATAGGCTGCAGAGCTGGGCTGAGAGATGGCAAATGGAGTTTAATGCGGAGAAGTGTGAGGTGATTCACTTTGGAAGGAGTAACAGCAATGCAGAGTACTGGGCTAATGGGAAGATTCTTGGTAGTGTAGATGAGCAGAGAGATCTTGGTATCCAGGTACATAAATCCCTGAAAGTTGCTACCCAGGTTAATAGGGCTGTTAAGAAGGCATATGGTGTGTTAGCCTTTATTAGTAGGGGGATCGAGTTTCGGAGCCACGAGGTCATGATGCAGCTGTACAAAACTCTGGTGAGGCCGCACCTTGAGTATTGCGTGCAGTTCTGGTCACCGCATTATAGGAAGGATGTGGAAGCTTTGGAAAGGGTGCAGAGGAGATTTACTAGGATGTTGCCTGGTATGGAAGGAAGGTCTTACGAGGAAAGGCTGAGGGACTTGGGGTTGTTTTCGTTAGAGAGAAGGAGGAGGAGAGGTGACTTAATAGAGACATATAAGATAATCAGAGGGTTAGATAGGGTGGATAGTGAGAGTCTTTTTCCTCGGATGATGATGGCAAGCACGAGGGGACATAGCTTTAAGTTGAGGGGTGAAAGATATAGGACAGATGTCAGAGGTAGTTTCTTTACGCAGAGAGTAGTAGGGGCGTGGAACGCCCTGCCTGCAACAGTAGTAGACTCGCCAACTTTAAGGGCATTTAAGTGGTCATTGGATAGACATATGGATGTAAATGGAATAGTGTAGGTCAGATGATCGGCGCAACATCGAGGGCCGAAGGGCCTGTACTGCGCTGTCATGTTCTAATTCTAATTCTAATTCTAAAGGCACATGTCTCTGGATTCAGTACTATAGTAAAAGGGTATGTGTCTTTGGAGATTATGCTAAAATAAAATGGTACATCTCTCTGAAGGGAGTTCTATAGTACAAGGTTCGGGGTGTTTGAAGGGAGTGTTATATTACAAGGGTTCTGTCTCTGGAGGCAGAATGATGATACAAGGTTACAGATCTCAGTAAGAAGTTTTATAATACAAAGGTATGTGTCTCCGGAAGGACTGTGATAATCCAAGGATGCGTATCTCTGGAGGGAGTGCTGTAATACTGGGGCGGCACAGTGGTGCAGTGGTTAGCACTGCATCCTCACATCTCCAGCGACCCGGGTTCAATTCCGGGTACTGCCTGTGTGGAGTTTGCAAGTTCTCCCTGTGTCTGCGTGGGTTTTCTCCGAGTGCTCCGGTTTCCTCCCACAAACCAAAAGACTTGCAGGTTGGTAGGTAAATTGGCCATTATAAATTGCCCCTAGTATAGGTAGGTGGTAGGGAAATATAGGGGTGGGGATGTGGTAGGAATATGGGCTTAGTGCAGGATTAGTATTAATGGGTGGCTGATGGTCGGCACAGACTCGGTGGGCCGAAGGGCCTGTTTCAGTGCTGTATCTCTAAACTAATACAAGGGTCATGTCTTTGGTGGCAGCACTATAATACGATGGTACAGATCTCTTGTCGGATTGCTTTTGTGCAAGGGACCTGTCTCTGGATGGAGTTCTGTAATAGAAGTTTACATGTTTGGTGGAAGTGCTAGAATACAAGCATAAATGTTTCCGCAGGAGTGCTATAATGTAAGGGGATGTGACTCTGAAGGGAGTGCTATATTACAAGGGTAGCTGTCTCTGGAAGGAGTGCTATCAGACAAGATTACGTGTTTGGAAAGATTGTTATATTACAAGGGGAAGTTTCTCTGAAGAGACTGCTATAATGCAAAGGTACATGTGTCTGGAGGGAGTACTATAATATAAAGTATGTGTCTCAGCAGACTGTGCTCTAATATAAGGGGACATGTCACTGGAGGGAGTGTTGTAATACAAGGTTTTGTGTCTTCTCGGGAGACCATGCCATAATGTAAGGAGACGTGTCTCTGGAGGAAGTGCTGTGTTACAAGGGGACGTGTCTCTGGAGGGAGTTCCATAATACACGGGTATTCTCATCAGACTCTGCTCTAATACAAAGGGACGTGTCCCTAGGGGGCATGCTGTAATAAAAGGGTAGTCTCTCTGAAGGGTGTGCTTGAATACTAGAGTGCACATTGCTGGAGAGTGTGCTACAATACAAGAATGGGTATTTCTGGAGGGAGTGCTATAATGCAATGAATAAATAAATGAATGCCTTACATTGGTCTTTACCAAGGAATTAGATGCTGCACAGGTCATGGTGAAAGAGGAAGTATTTAATACACTAGAAGGTTTTAACATTTATAAGGAGGAGGTGTTAGATAGGCTGTCTGTACTTGAAGCTGATAAGGTACCAGGATGCATTCAAGGATACTGAGGGAAGTGAGGGTGGAAATTGTGAAGGCACTGGCCATACTTTTCCAGTCTTCCTTAGACACAGGGATGGAGAATTGCAAATGTTACACCTTTGGTCAACTACAGGCAAGTCAGTTTAACTGTAGTAGTGTGGAAGCTTCTAGAAATGATAAATCGGGACAAAATTAATAGTCATTTGTACAAATGCAGGATAATTAAGGAAAGCAGTGCAGACTTGTTAAGGGCAAATTGTGTTTTACTAACTTGTTGTGATTTTTGATGAGGTAACAGTTGATGAGGTTAATACAGTTGATGTGGTGTACATGGATTTCCAAAAAGCATTTGATAAAGTGCTGCCCAACAGACTTGTGAGCAGGGTTATAGCTCATGGAATAAAAGCGGCTGTAGAAACATGGCAACATGGATACAGAATTGGCTGAGTGACAGGAAACAGAGAGCACTGGTTCATTGCTGTTATTTGGATTGGAGGAAGGTTTGTAGTGGAGTTCCCCAGGGGTCGGTGTTAGGACTCCTGCTGTTCCTGATATATATTAATGACCTAGACCCTGGGGTACAGGGCACAATTTCAAAGTTTGCAGATGATACAAAACTTGGAAGCATTGTGAACTGTGAAGAGGACAATGTAGAACTTAAATTTAATGCAGAGAAGTGTGAAGTGATTCATTTTGGTAGAAAGAACATGGAGAGACAATATAAAATAAAGGGTACAATTCTCAAGGGGGTGCAGGAGCAGAGAGACCTGGGTATGTATATGCACAAATCATTGAAGGCGGAAGGACAGGTTAAGAAAGCACTTAATAAAACATACAGTATCCTAGGCTTTACCAATAGGAGCATAGAGTACAAGAGCGAAGAAATTATGTTAAACTTGTATAAAACACTGGTTTGGCCTTAACTGGAGTATTGTGTCCAGTTCTGGACATCACACTTTAGGACGGATGTGAAGTCAGTAGAGAGAGTACAGAAAAGATTCACTAGAATAGATCCAGGGATGAGGGACTTCAATTACATAGATAGATTGGAGAAGGTGGGACTATTTTCTGCAGGGAGGAGATTTGATAGAGATATTCAAAATCATGAGGTGTCTGGACAGAATAGAGAGGGAGAAAGTGTTCCCATTGGTGGAAGGATCGGGAACAAGATGGAACAGATTTAAGGCGATTGGAAAAAGATGCAATGGCAACATGAAGAAAAACTTTTTCACGCAGCGAGTGGTTAGGATCTGGAATGCACTGCCTGAGAGTGTGGTGGAGGCATTCCAGAGGGAATTGGATTATTATCTGAAAAGGAAAAATGTCCAGAGCTATGGGGAGAACGCGAGGGGGAGGGGCGAGTAGTGGCATTAGGTGAATTGTTCCTTCAAAGAGCCAGCAGTGGCACGAAGGGCTGAATGGCCTCTTTATGTGCTGTAACTATTCTGTGATTTTATGATTCAACAAGGGTATGTCTCTCTGGAGGGAGTGCTATAATACAAAGGTATGTGTCTCTGGAGGGAGTGCTATAATACAAGGGTATGTGTCTCTGGAGGGAGTGCTATAATACAAGTGTATGTGTCTCTGGAGGGAGTGTTATAATACAAGGGTTTGTGTCTCTGGAGGGAGTGTTATAATACAAGGGTTTGTGTCTCTGGAGGGAGTGCTATAATACAAGGGTATGTGTCTCTGGAGGGAGTGTTATAATACAAGGGTTTGTGTCTCTGGAGGGAGTGCTATAATACAAGGGTATGTGTCTCTGGAGGGAGTGCTATAATACAAGGATATGTGTCTCTGGAGGGAGTGCTATAATACAAGGGTTTGTGTCTCTGGAGGGAGTGTTGTAATACAAGGGTTTGTGTCTCTGGAGGGAGTGCTATAATACAAGGGTTTGTGTCTCTGGAGGGAGTGCTATAATACAAGGGTATGTGTCTCTGGAGGGAGTGCTATAATACAAGGATATGTGTCTCTGGAGGGAGTGTTGTAATACAAGGGTTTGTGTCTCTGGAGGGAGTGCTATAATACAAGGGTATGTGTCTCTGGAGGGAGTGTTATAATACAAGGGTTTGTGTCTCTGGAGGGAGTGCTATAATACAAGGGGATGTGTCTCTGGAGGGAGTGCTATAATACAAGGGTATGTGTCTCTGGAGGGAGTGCTATAATACAAGGATATGAGTCTCTGGAGAGAGATCTATAATACAAGTGGACTTGTCTTTGGGTTGAATGCTATCATATAATGGTATGTGCCTGTGGACGCAGTGCTATAATACAAGGGACATGTCTCTGGAGGGAAGCTATAATGCAAGGCAACATATCACTGGAGACCGTGATGGAACGCAAGGGTTCACGCATCTGGAGGGATTCTATAATCGAGGGGTGTGTATCTCTGGAGGGTATGTATCTCTGGCCAGAGCACTTTGGATTGAGTGCTGTCCTACAAGTATATGTGTCTCTTGATGCAGTGCTATAATACAAGGGGATGTGTCTCTCTGGATGAGTGCTCTGATAGAGGGGTACATGTATCTGGAGACTGCGCTATATTACAAGGATATGTATCTAAGGAGTGAGCGATATAGGAATTAGGAAGTTCACCAGATTAATCCCTGGGATAGTGGGATTGTCTTATGAGGAGAGATTGAGGAAACTGGACCTGTATTCTCTAGAGTTTTGAAGAATGAGAGGTGATCTCATTGAAACTTTAAAAAATTCTTCAAGGTTGTGACAGGGTGGATGTCGACAGGATGTTTCCCCTGGTTGGTGAGTCGAGATCCTGGGGCCATAGTCTCAGAATAAGGGGCCATTTAAGACTGAGATGAGGAGTAATGTCTTCACGAAGAGGGTTTGGTGAATCTTTGGAATTCCCTACCCCAGAGGGCTGTGGAAGTTCAATAGTGCAGGAAAGTGGCATTGAGGTAGATGATCAGCATGATCTAATTGAATGGCGGAGCAGGCTCGAGGGGCCGAATAGCCTACTCCTGCTCCTATGTTCCTATCTTTCTATGATATAATACAAGCCTATGTTTGTCTGGACAAAGCGCTATAATACAAGAGTATGTGTCTCTTGATGGAGTGCTTCTATGTGAGGGCATGTGTCTCTGGAGATGGTCTACTTTACAAGGATATGTATCTGAGGATGGAGTGATATAATACAAGGATGTGTGTCTATGGAGGGAGTGATATAATACAAAGTACGTGCCTCTGGAAACCATGGTATAATTCAAAGAAACCTGTCTCTGTGGTCTATGATTGAATACAAGAATTTGCCACTCTGCTCTCATGCCTATATTTCTGTTGTTGGCCTGCTGCAGTGTTCCAGTGGACCTCAACACAAGCTCGAGGAATAACACCTCATCTTCTAATTAGGCACTCTACAGCCTTCTGGCCTCAACATTGAGTTCAGCAACTTCTGAGCATGACTGCCTTTCTTTATTTTACTTTATTTTTAACCATGTGCTTGTCTTAAACTTATTTTTCATGTTTGTGCTTTTGGACAGAGCTGTTCATTATTCTGCCATTCGTACTCTCTCTGGACTAATACTTTGTCTTTCATTGCAACTATTAGCACTCCCTTTGCCTTTGTTTCATGGCACTTTTGTAATTTAATCTCTCCTGCCCCCAGCCCTGTCACACACCGACCCATTTGTTCTTCTTTCCCCCTCCCACCCCCTTTCACTTCTTCAAAACCTATTACATCTCTAACCTTTGCCAGTTCTGATGAAAGGTCACAGACCGGAAACGTTGACTCTGTTTCTGTCTCCACAGATGCTGCCTGACCTGCTGAGTATTTCCAGCATTTCTTGTTTTTATTTCAGAATTCCAGGATCTGCAGTATTTTGATTTTATGCTTGAAGGCAAGGATATGTGTCTGGAGGGTGAGTTATAATACAAGGTTACGTGTCTCTGGAGGGAGTGCGATAATATAAGGGTACGTGTCTCTGGAGACAGTACTACAATACATGGGTATGTGCCACAGAGACTGCACTATAAAACAAGTCTATGTATCCCTGGTGGAGTGCCATAATATAAAACAAGGGTATGTGTTGCAGAATGGAGAGCTATAATACAAGGTTACATTTCTCTGGAGGGAGTTCTTTAATACAAGATGGCATGTCTCGGGATCGAAAGCTATAATTCAAGGGCATGTTTCTCTGGATACTATCTGGAAATACAAGGGTGCCTGCATCTGGCGACTGCTATAATACAAGGTTAAATGTTTCTGCAGAGACAGTCCTTATGCGAGGGTATTTACACGAATAGAACGGAATAGTAGGATATGGACCCGGGAAGTGAAGAAGGTTTTAGTTTAGACCGGCATCATGATCGGCGCAGGCTTGGAGGGCCGAATGGCCTGTTCCTGTGCTGTACTGTTCTTTGTTCTTTGTATGTGTCTCTGGAGGGAGTGCTATAATAGAAGGGCATGTGTCTCTGGAGAGAATGCTAAAAAACAATGCAAGGGTACGTGTCTCTGGAGGGAATGCTCTAATACAAGGGTTCCTGTCTCTGGACTGATTGCTATCATACACTGCTGCCTGTCTCTGGAAGGAGTGCGATAATATAAGGGCATATGTCTCTGAAGGGACTGCTCTCATACAAGGGTATGAGTGTCTGGAGGGAGTGCTATAATACAGGGTTCTGTGCCGCTGGAGGCCATGCTATAATACCAGAGTATGCCTCTCTGTATGAAGTGTTATAATACCAGGGTACATGCCTCTGGATGGAATTCTGTGAGGCAGTGTTTCGTGTCTCTGGATGGAGTGCTATAATAGAAGTGAACATGCCTCTAGTGACAGTGCTCTAATACTAGGGTACATGCCTCTGAAAGGAGTGCTATAATACAAGGTTACATGTCTCTGGAGGGTGTGTTAGAACACAAGGGTGCATGTCTGGAATGAGTGCTATTATACAAGCTACATGCCTGTGGAAACTGTGCTATGATACAATGGCACTTGCCCCTGGAGAGTGTGCTGTTGTACGAGGGTACATGTCTCTGGAGTCAGTGCGAGAATACAAGGGTACATGTCTCTAGTGGGCATCCTGTGATACAAGGTTACATGCCTCTGGTTGGAGAGCTGGAACACAAGGATATGTGTCTCTGTGTCTATGGAGACTGCTGTAATATAAGGGTACATGTCTCTGGACCGAGTGCTATAATACAATGGGGACTGTCTCTGGAGGGAGTGCCATAATACAAGGGCATGTGTCTTTGGAGACTATGCTATAATACATGGGTTACGTGAATCTGAGGGAGTGCGATAAAAATGTGTAGGCGTCACTGAAAGGAGTGCTATAATAGAAAGGTATTTGTGTCTGGAGGGAACGCTACCACACAGGGTTATAATACACTGGTGCGTATCTCTGGAGGCAGTGCTATAATGCAAGTGTACATGTCATTGAAAGAAGTATTATTATACACGAGCAGGTGTCTCTAGACGGACTGATACAATACAAGGTTATATTTCTCTAGATGGAGTGCTTTAATATAAGGCTTTGTATTTCTGGATCGAAAGCTAGAATCCATGATTGCATGTCTCTGGATGGACTGCCATAATACAAGGGTGTGTGTCCTAGGAGACTGTTCTATAATGTAAGGTTACCTGTCCCTGGATGGAGTCACAATACAAGGGTACAGATTTCTGAGTCTGAAATTGGGAATCTGAAGATGGTTGAGGAGAAGAAGAAAGCAGCTGCTAAAAAGGGCGCCAAGAAAACCTTAAATAAACCGTCAGCAAAGGGCGGCAAGAAGCGGAGAAAGTCAAGGAAGGAGAGTTACTCCATCTACATTTACAAAGTGATGAAGCAGGTTCACCCCGACACCGGCATCTCCTCCAAGGCCATGAGCATCATGAACACGTTTGTGAACGATATTTTCGAGCGCATCGTGGGTGAGGCTTCCCGCCTGGCCCATTACAACAAACGCAGCACCATCAGCTCCCGGGAGATCCAGACCACCGTGTGCCTGCTGCTGCCCGGGGAGCTGGCCAAGCACGCCGTGTCGGAAGGGACAAAGGCGGTGACCAAGTACACCAGCTCCAAGTAAAAGGGCGGCACAGTGGCGCAGTGGTTAGCACCGCAGCCTCACAGCTCCAGCGACCCGGGTTCAATTCTGGGTACTGCCTGTGTGGAGTTTGCAAGTTCTCCCTGTGTCTGCGTGGGTTTCCTCCCACAGCCAAAAAAAGACTTGCAGGTTGGTAGGTAAATTGGCCGTTATAAATTGCCCCTAGCATAGGTAGGTGGTAGGGGAATATAGAGACAGGTGGGGATGTGGTAGGAATATGGGATTAGTGTAGGATTAGTATAAATGGGTGGTTGATGGTCAGCACAGACTCGGTGGGCCGAAGGGCCTGTTTCAGTGCTGTATCTCTTAAAAAAAAACCTAAAAATGTCTCTGGATAGCGTGCCATAATACAAGGGCCATATCTCTGGAGGGAGTGCTACAATACAAGGGTACATTTCTCTATAGAGAGTGCTTTAATACAAGCGTAAGTATCTCTGGATTGAAAGCTCTAATTTAAGAGTATGTTTCTCTGAAGACTGCTGTAATTCAAGGTTACATGTCTCTGGTGGGACTGCAGTAATACAAGGATTCGTGTCTCTGGAAGGAGAGCTAAATACATGTGAATGTGTCTCTGGAGTGAGTGCTATAATACAAGGGTACGTGTCTCTGGAGAGATTGCTAATGTACAAGGATATGTGTCTCTGGAGTCAGTGCTGAATACAAGGGTACATTTCTCTGGCGGACGTTCTATGATACAAAGATACCTTCCTCTGGTTGGAGATCTATAACACAAGTTCTAATGAAAGGTTACTGACCTGAAACGTTAACTCTGCTTCAATCTCCACAGATGCAGCCTGACTTGCTGACTATTTACAGCATTTTCTGTTTTTATTTCAGATTTACAGCATCTGCAGTATTTTGCTTTTATAACACAAGGATATGTGTCTATGGAGACTGTGCTGTAATGCAATGGTGCCTATCTCAGGAGGAAGTTCCATAATGCAAGGGTACAAATCTCTGGAGACAGGGCTACAATACATGGGTTACATGAATCTGAGGGAGTGCTATAAAGAAGTGTTTGTGTCACTGAAAGGAGTGCTATAATAGAAAGGTACATGTGTCGGGAGGGAACGTTACTATACAGGGTTATAATACACTTGTGCGCATATTTGGAGCAGTGCTGTAATACAAGTGTACAAGTCATTGCAAGGGGTGTTATAATACAAGAGCAGGTGTCTCTGGAGGGAGTGGTTGAAGATAAGTACACATGTCTCTTGAGGGATTAATATAATACAAGGTTACATTTCTCTGGACGGAATGCTTTAATATAAAGCTTTGTATCTCTTGATTGAAAACTAGAATACAAGTGTACACGTTTCTGGAAGGATTGCCAGAATACAAGGGTACGTGCCTCTGGTGAGAGTGCTATAATACAAGGGTCCATGGCTCTGTAGGGATTGCTATAATATTAGGGTCTGTATTTCTGGTAGGAGTGCGATAATACAAGGCTATGTGTCTCTGGAGGGAGTGCTAGAGTACAAGGGTGCATGTCTGTATCGATTGCTATAATACAAGGGTACGTCTCGGGGGTGGGGGGGGAGGAGCTATAATACAATCGGACTTGTCTGCAGAGAGAGCTATAATAAAAGTGGACGTGTCTCTCTGGATGAGTGCTATAATACAATTGCACATGTCCCTGGAGACACAAGAATACAAGGGCATGTGTCTCTGAAGGGAATGTTACAATACAAGGATACGTGTCTCTCGAAAGAGTACTACCATACAAAAGGATGTGTCTCTGGAGACAGGACTGTAAAAAAGGGTCCGTGTGTCTCTGGAGGCAGTGATATAATACACGGCTATAGCCTCTGGAGTCCATGTTAGGGTCTGAAGCTCTGTTATTGGATGATAAATACCTGGTAGTTCAAGATAATAGGGTGAACAGGTGTTGGGTGTTAATCAGTTAATTGTATTCAAGTGTGCATATATAAAGAGCCAGCCAGCACTGGATGGGGGTGTTGTTTGGAGCGCAGAAGTAAGCTCTGTGACCAACAATAAATAATCTCCACCAAAGCATCCTAGTCTCAGTGTCTTCTTCACAAACAGGCAAGGAGATTTCTCTAACAGTCCATGCTATAATACAATGGTACATGTCTCTGAAGGGAGTTTTTTTTATTCTTTCATGGAATGTGGGTGTCACTGGCTGGGCCAGCATTTATTGCCCATCTCTAATTGTCTTGAGAAGGTGGTGGTGAGCAGCCTTCTTGAACTGCTGCAGTCCTTGGGGTGTATGGATACCCACAGTGCTGTTAGGAAGGGAGTTCCAAGATCTTGACCCAGCGACAATGAAGTAACGGCAATATAGTTCCACGTCAGGATGGTGTGTGGCTTGGAGGGGAACTTGCAGGTGGTGGTGTTCCCATGCACCTGCTGCTCTTGTTCTTCTAGGTAGGAGAGGTCGCAGGTTTAGAAGGTGCTATTGAAGGAGTGTTATAATACAAAGGTAGATTTCTCTTGAGGAGTGCGAAAATACAATGGTATGTAACTCTGGAGGGAGTGCTATAATACAAGTGTACATGTTTCTAGAATGAATGCTTTAATGCAAGGGGTCATGTCCCTGGAGAGAATGCAAAATGTCAATGGTTCGTGTCTCTAGAGGGAGTGCTTTAATACAAGGGAACATGATCTTGGAGGGAATGCTATAATCCAAGGTTGCATGGCACTGGAGGTGGTGCTATGATACAATGGCACATGTCCATGGAGAGAGGGCTATAATACAAGGGTACATGCCTGTGGAGAGAATGCTCATGTCCAGGGGTATTTATCTCTGGAGATAGTGCTATAATAACAAGGTTTACATGCCTCTGAAGGGTGTGTAATATTACAAGTGTATATGTCTCTGGAGGGATAGACATGATACAAGAGAAATTGTCTCTGGATGGATTGGTATAATACATGGGAACGTGTCTCTGTAGGGAATGCTCTATCACAAGGCTACCTGTCTCTGAGTGAGTGATATAATACAAAAGTTTGTGTCTCTGCAGAGTGCTAGAATATAAGCTACGTATCTCTCAAGGATTTGCTATGATACAGTGGTACATGTCTCTGATGTGAGTGATATAATACAAACGTAAGTAATACACATCCTCTTTAGTGGTGCTGCTCAGCTACCTTTTGAATATCGTGGACCCAGATTTCTTCTGCTGAACTGTTTTAAAGTGGGGCCTGGTCTCTCCCATCTCGGAACATTGGGTGATGGCATTCCAGTGGATATCTGCTACTATTCTGTTTGTTGGAACAAGATCCATCCAATGGATTTCAACGCCATTCTCAATTACTCACCTCTGCCTCTACAGTAACTGAAATTGACAAGATCAATATTGATTAAGATATTGCTATAATCCACAGGTTTAGCCGATTTCAACAAACTGCTTTTAGTTTTCCTATTTTAGGTGAGGCTGCAGAGACTGTTGTTTGGGAATTTCCTCAATCTCGGGTTATTCTCTTTCAATTCTCAACCAGTGGTTTGAACAATGGCCTTGATCTATTATTTTGAGGTCCTATCTGAGATCCTGCAGACAGAGTTTAGGGAGCTAGGAAAGAAACTAGCAAGCAGGACCTCAGAGATAGCAATCTCCAGATTTCTCCTGGTACCGTGCTCTCAGTGAGTATAGAAATAAGAGGATAGAGCAGATGACTGACTAAGACAGAATGCAATAATGTCTAAATTTGTTTTACAGTGCATGTGTGTGAGCTGCAGATGCAGGTATGTGCTCAGTAAAGATAGGAAAGGAAAGAAAGAAGGAGGGGTGAGAGTCTTAACTAAGGATAATGTTACAGTGCTGGAGTGAGAGGATGTCCCAGAGCGGTCAAGGACAGAATTTATTTGGTTGGAGGTAAGAAACAACAGAGGTACCATTACACTTCTGGTTATATTCTACAGGCCTCCAGCTAGTGGGAAAGATACAGAGGAACAAATTAGCAAGGAAATTACAAAGAATTGTAAAAATTAGAGAGCAGTTATAATGGGGGACATTAATTATCCTAGTACAGACTGGGATAGCAGAAGGGGAGAGTTTCAAAAGTGTGTTCAGGAGAATTTTTGACATCAGTATGTTTCCATCCATTGAGAAAGGTGGCATTGCTAGATCTGCTTCTGGGGAATGAGGTGGGTCAAGTGGATCAAGTGATAGTAGAGGAACAATGATCATAGTATCATCGGGTTCAGGTTAGCTATGCAAAAGGACAAGGTGCAATCCAGCAATCCAGAGTAAAGATAATTAATTGGGGAACGACCAATTTCAATGGGGTCAGAACAGATCTGGCCCAGGTAAATTGGAATCAAAGGTTGGCAGGCAAAACTGTAATGGAACAATTACCTTTTAAAGAGGAGATGGTTTGAGTACAGTCGAGGTACATTCCCACAAGGAGGAAAGGTAGGACAAAGAAAGCTACAGCTCCCTGAATGACAAAAGATATAGAGAGTAAGATGAAGCAGAAAAAGGGTGTATTTGACAGATGTCAGATTGATAATATAAGTGAGAACCAGGCTGAATATAGAAGGTCCAGTGGGGAAGTGAAAAAAGAAATAAGAGCAGCGAGGGAGTATAAGAAGAGACTGGTAGCTAACATAAAAGGGAATCCAAAAATCTTCGATAGGCATATAAATAGTAAAATGGTGGCAAAAGGAGGAGTGGGGTCAATTAGGGCCCAAAAAGGGGATTTAGGCATGGAGGCAGAGGACATGGCTGAGGTACTAATTGAGTACTTTGTATCTGTCTTTACCAAGGAAGAGAATGTTGCCAAAGTCATAGTGAAAGAGGAGGTAGTTGACACTCTGGATCAGCTAAAAATTGATAAAGAGGAGGTATTTAATAAGCTGCTGTACTTAAAGTTGATAAGTCACCAGGACTAGATCATATGCAACCAAAGATACAGATCTTGATTTTAAAATTCTCACCCTTGTTTTCAAATCCCTTCATAACCTCACCCTCCCTATCTCTGTAATCTCCTCCAGCCCCACAACCCTCCAACATATCTGCAGTCCTCTTATTCTGGCACTTTGAGCATCCCCAATTTTGATCGCTCCACTATTGGTGACTGCGCCTTCAGTTGCCTCGGCCCCAAGCTCTGGAATACCCTCCCTAAACCTCTCCATGTCTCTATCTCACTTTCCTCCTTTAAGACACTCCTTAAAACCTACCTCTTTGACCAAGCTTTTGGTCATCAGACGTAATATCTCCTTACGTAGCTTGGTGTTATGTTTTGCTTTATATTGATCCTGTGAAGTGCCTTGGGATGTTTTATTACATGTAAGCCACTATATAAATATAAGTAAAAACAAAATACTGCGGATGCTGGAAATCTGAAATAAAAAGAAGAAATGCTGGAAATACTCAGCAGGTCGGGCAGCATCTGTGGAGACAGAAGCAGAGTTAACATTTCAGGTCAATGACCCTTCTTCAGAACTGACAAATATTCGAAATGTAAAAGGTTATAAGCAAGTAAAGCGGGGGTGGGGCAAGAGATAACAAAGGAGAAGGTGCAGATGGGACAAGGTC
This sequence comes from Heterodontus francisci, assembly GCF_036365525.1. Lineage (NCBI taxonomy): Eukaryota > Metazoa > Chordata > Chondrichthyes > Heterodontiformes > Heterodontidae > Heterodontus > Heterodontus francisci. Next base: position 128,331,850 of record NC_090378.1, on the reverse strand, counting down.
ACAGAATATCTGACCAGAAAGTGGTGGAGCAAAGGCAAACAATACGTTAATGGTGTGTTGAAAGACAAAGCATTAGTACAGATGGGGTGTTAACGGACTGAAAATTGAACAGCCGCAAGTACAAACATGAAAAAAAACAGTGATTAAGCAAACTGAACAAACTAAGATGAAATAAAATAAACACAAAAAATATATAAAAAAAGGAAAAAGAAAAAATTAACTAAAACTAAAAGTAAAATGGGGGGCCCGTCATGCTCTGAAATTATTGAACTCAATGTTCAGTCCGGCAGGCGGTAGTGTGCCTAATCAGTAAATGAGATGCTGTTCCTCGAGCTTGCGTTGATGTTCACTGGAACACTGCAGCAATCCCAGGACAGAGATGTGAGCATGAGAGCAGGGGGGAGTGTTGAAATGGCAAGCAACCGGAAGCTCGGGGTCCTGCTTGCAGACTGAGCGCTTACCCACTGGTTTTTTTCATGTTTGTACTTGCGGCTGTTCAATTTTCAGTCCGTTAACACCCCATCTGTACTAATGCTTTGTCTTTCAACACACCATTAACATATTGTTTGCCTTTGCTCCACAACCTTCTGATCAGATATTCTGTGACCTTGTCCCATCTGCACCTTCTACTTTGTTATCTCTTGCCCCACACCCGCTTTACTTGCTTATAACCTTTTACATTTCTAATATTTGCCAGTTCTGAAGAAGGGTCATTGACCTGAAACGTTAACTCTGCTTCTGTCTCCACAGATGCTGCCAGACCTGCTGAGTATTTCCAGCATTTCTTCTTTTTATTATTATATAAATATAAGTTTTTGTTGATAATACTAGGGAAGTAAGGGTAGAAATTGCAAAGGCACTGCCCATAATCTTCCAATCCTTCTTAGATACAGGAGTGGTGCCAGAGGACTGGAGAATTGGACATGATACACCCTTGTTTAAAAAAGCATATAAGGATATATCCAGCAACTACTGGTGGTAGGAAAGCTTTTAAAAACGATAATCTGGGCTAACATTAATAGTCACTTGGGCAAGGATGGATTAATTAAGGAAAGCCAGTACAGATTTGTTAAGGGCAAATTGTGTTTAATTTAATTGAATTTTTCGATGAAGTAATAGAGAGGTTGTGGAGTGTAATATGGCTGATGTGGTGTACATGGACTTCGAAAAGGCATTTGATAAAAGTGCCACATAACAGGCTTGCCACATGGAATAAAAGGGACAGAAGCATTTGGGATACAAAATTGCCTGAGTGACAAGAAACAGAGTAGTGGTGAACGGTTGTTTTTCGGACTGGAGGGAGGTGTATAATGGGGCTCCCCAGGTGTCAGTACTCAGATCACTGCATTTCTTGATCTATATTAATGATCGAGACTTGGATGGACAGGGGACAATTTTGCAATTTGTAGATGACATAGAACTTGGAAATATTGTGAACTGTGAGGAGGATAGTGATAGACTTCAAAAGGACATAAATGGGCAGACATGTGGCAGATGAAATTTAATGCAGAGAAGTGTGCAGTGATACATTTTAGTACAAGGAAAGACTAAAGGATACATTTCCAAAAGGGTTGCAGGAGCAGAAGGATCTATGGATATTTGCACAAATCATTGAAAGTGGCAGAGCAGGTTAAGAAAGATGAGACATATGGGATCTTGGGCTTTATAAATAGGCATAGAGTGCAAAAGCAAAGTTAATGATGAACTTTTATATAACACTGGTTCGGCATCAACTGGAGTATTGTGTCTAATTCTGGGCACCACACTTTAGAAAGGATGTGAAAGTTTTAGAAAGGGTGCAGTAAAGTTTTACGAGAATGGTTCCAGGGATGAGAGACTTCAGTTAAGAGGATAGATTGGCGAAGCTGAGAAGAGATTAAGAATAGATTTGATAGAGGTGTTCAAAGTAGATCGAGATAAACTGTTCCCATTGGCAGAAGGATTGATAACCAAAGAACACCAATTTAAGGTGAATGGCAAAAGAACCAAAGGTGACATGAGAAAAACATTTTTTACTAGGAAGTGGCTAGGATCTGGAATGTACTGCCTGGGAGTGTGGTGGAGGCAGATTCTATCATGGCTTTCAAAAGGGAATTGAATAAGCAACTGAAGAGAAAAACAATTTCAGGCGTTGGGGAACAGACAGGTGAATGGGACTAACTGAGTTGCTCTTACAGAGAACTGGCACAGACATGGTGGCTGAATAGTTGCTTCTGTGCTGTTACCATTCTATGATTCTATTCATTGCATCAACATTTTATGCCTTTGACTTTAAATCTAGTTTTTTTTTCTACCCATGTGTTAGTTCCTCTCTAGTCCTCATGTATGTCAATCTTAGCTGTCTTGATCTAATTTGTAACCACTCTATCTATGTCGCTTACCTTTTCCCTATGTCCTGTCTTGTGTATTTTGGCTGCTGCTCCGGATGAGAGCCCATCACTTCTATTTCACTCATTTCTCCCTTCTTCCCTTTTCTCTTTACCTCTCCCCGCTATCATGCCTCCTTTCTTTTCTCTGCCCTCACTTAATCCACCTTCACAAACTCCAAATCTTCAGTACTCATCATTTTTCCCACTCTCATGCTGCTGTCCTAGTCTTGACTCCCTCTTAAATGATCCTACAACCTCCCTCTGTGCCTCCATTGGCATCCTCTGAAAGGCCCATTAAGTCCCTTGTCGCTGCCTCCCAACAAGCAGCAACTCCAATTCCCCCATCCCACTCTCTTCCTGCCCTTCCTGATCTGCACGTCAGCTGGGGGCTAATCTTCCCAACCTCCTTCCCATCCCTCTCATCGCTCCTAGCTCTGACCCTGGGAACTCTGCCCATGGATCAGTTATCACTGACCCCATCCACATTTCCTTCTGAAATATGCATTCACTTGAGAGTAAAGCCCTTGCCATCCATGAGCTTATTGTGGAGGATCACATTGACATTTTAGCCTTGACAGAGACATGGCTGAGGGACGATGATGCCTTTCCCATTCGTGAAGCTTCCCCACCTCACGATACCTTCCACCACTTGCTGCACTCAAACAGGCATAGCTGTGGTGTGGCCTTTAATGGAAATCACACCTAGGTCTGTACCCCTACTCCTCTGGCAACTTCCCCTCCTTTGAGCATTTCACCTTGCTCTACTCTTCACATCTCTCATTTAAAATCCTTGTTCTGTACCCCCCACCCAAATATCACTCCAGAGTTCTCAATGAGAGATCCTCTCTGCTTTCCTCCTTCAGCTTCTGTATTGGGTGACAGAGAGTGATGACAGATGGCTGTTTTAGTGACTGGAAGCCAGTGTCCATTGGCGTACCACAGGGATCTGTGCTGGGTCCCCTATTGTTTGTCATTTATATAAACAACATAGATGACTATGTGAGGGGTAGGATCAGTAAGTTCGCGGATGACACAAAGATTGGCCGAGTGGTTAACAGTGAGGTGGAGTGTCTTAGGTTACAGGAAGATATAGACGGGATGGTCAAATGGGCAGAAAAGTGGCAGATGGAATTTAACGCTTTGGAAGGAGTAATGTGACACGGAAGTATTCAATGAATGGCCTGACACTGGGAAGTTCCGAGGAACAAAGGGACCTTGGCGTGTTTGTCCATAGATCTCTGAAGGCAGAAGGGCAGGTTAATAGGGTGGTGAAAAAGGCATTTATTTAGAGATACAGCACTGAAACAGGCCCTTCGGCCCACCGAGTCTGTGCCGACCATCAACCACCCATTTATACTAATCCTACACTAATCCCATATTCCTACTGCATCCCCACCTATCCCTATATTTCCCTACCACCTACCTATACTAGGGGCAATTTATAATGGCCAATTTACCTATCAACCTGCAAGTCTTTGGCTGTGGGAGGAAACCGGAGCACCCGGTGAAAACCCACGCAGACACAGGGAGAACTTGCAAACTCCACACAGGCAGGACCCAGGATTGAACCCGGGTCGCTGAAGCTGTGAGGCTGCAGTGCTAACCACTGCGCCGCTGTGCCGCCCTGGCATATGAGACACTTGCCTTTATCAATCGAGGCATAGATTACAAAAGCAGGGAGGTCATGTTGGAGTTGTACAGAACTTTGGTAAGGCCACAGCTGGAGTACTGTGTCCAATTCTGGTTGCCACATTATAGGAAGGATGTGATTGCATTGGAGGGGGTGCAGAGGCGATTCACCAGGATGTTGCCTGGGATGGAACATTTAAGCTACGAAGAGAGGTTGGATAGGCTTGGGTTGTTTTCGCTGGAGCAGAGAAGACTGAGGGGTGACCTGATCGATGTGTATAAGATTATGAGGGGCATGGACAGGGTGGATAGGGAGCAGCTGTTCCCCTTAGTTGAAGGGTCAGTTACGAGGGGTCACAAGTTGAAGGTGAGGGGCGGGAGGTTTAAGGGGGATTTGAGGAAGAACTTTTTTATCCAGAGGGTGGTGACGGTCTGGAATGCCCTGCCTGGGAGGGTGGTAGAGGCGGGTTGCTTCACATCCTTTAAAAAGTACCTGGATGAGCACTTGGCACGTCATAACATTCAAGGCTATGGGCCAAGTGCTGGCAAATGGGATTAGGTTGACAGGTCTGGTGTTTTAATGCATCGGTGTAGACTCGATGGGCCAAAGGGCCTCTTCTACACTGTATTATTCTGTGATTCTGTGAATCTGTGGGTGACATCTCATTCGCGGTGATTTCAAGCTGCGTCTCAACTCTTCTGGTTCTCTCTCCTTTGTGTTTACTGCCCTCCTTTCCTCCCTAAATCTCCCTCCTTAGAAACTCTCCAGACCCAATACACTCCCCTAAGTCACTTCCTTCTGCACACTCAAATTCCCAACTATCTAGCCTTTGGCCTTTAACTCATCATGACATCTCAGCAGCAATGTTCCCTCTAAGCTGTGTGGGTGCGCAGCCACACAGCAGTCCAGACCTTACCGCGCAGGTGACTAACAGGCTGCGCACATAAAGCGGTCTCCCTTCAAGGTGTGCACATGTGTGCCTGTGTGGCCATCTTAAAGTTACCGTACAGTGCAACAAATGGACTCCACATAGCAAAGGGAAATTAGAGGGAACATTGCTCGGCAGCTATTAATTTGCTAAATCATACCCTCTCGGTCACCTTTTATGCCCTTGTCTCCACTAGAACTATTTCTCTTTCCCACCCTAATCATTCCCCCGGTATACCCTCGCCAATGCTTCCTTAAGTTCAAGGGACACACGCTTAGACATCTTTTAACAAACAACTAGTTGAACCATTCATCGCCACATCTGGCCTGACCACTTAAAGCATTATCGAGCTATGCTCTCCATCACTAAAACTATCCATTAATCAAAGATCATCAAGTAATGGAAAGATAACAGCCCTGACTTCTCTCCTCCACCTTTGACCATCTTCTTAAAGCCCTCTCCCCTGCCCCCTTCACCTTCAGCTCGAACGATAAGCACAATGTGCTCATGGATGCTTTTGTTTCCAAGATCAAACCCATCTGTTCAGCAGCTCTGCTGAACCTTCCCCTAGTCCACTGGGCCAAACTTCCTTTAGAATTTCCCTCCTGCCCTAACTCTGAATTTGCATCTTTTTCTAGATTCTCTCTCTGAGCTCATCTTGTCCATGAGACCCACCTCCTGCTCCCTCGATCCTATTCCCAATAAACAGCTGATCACCTACCTTCCCCTCCTGGTCCCCGTGTTGGCCGATATTGTTAACTGTTCTCTCTGTTCAGGTGTTGTCCCTCTCTCCTTTAAATCTGCCATCATCATCACCCCTTCCTGAAAAATCCAACCCTTGACCACACTGTCCTTGCAAACTACCGTCCCATCTATAACCTCCCTTACCGTTGCGAGGTCCTTGAACATGTTGGTGCTCCCAAATCCAGGCCTATCTTTCCTGGAACTCCATGTTTGAATCCCTCTAATCAGGTTTCCACCCCTGCCACAGTGCTGAAATTGCTCGTATTAAAGTCACAAATAACATCCTTTGTGACTGTGACCAAGGTAAACTGTCACTCCTCAATCTCCTTGACCTGTCTGTAGCCTTTGACAGAGTTGACCACACCATCCTCCTCCGACCCCTCTCCACTGTCGTCCAGCTGGGAGAGACTGCTCTCACCTGGTTCCATTCTTATCTATCATGTCATAGCCAGAGTATCACTTGCAATGGCTTCTCTTTCCACTCCTCTGCTGTCCCCCAAAGAAACTTGGTCTCCTCCTATTTCTCATCTACATTCTACCCTTGGCGACATGATCTGAAAGCACAGCATGGTGTCTACATGTATTCTGTTGGCACCTGACTCTACCTCACCACCACCTCTTTGAACCTTGCCACGGTCTCTTAATTATCAGACTCCTTGTACAGCATCCAGTACTGGATGAGCAGAAATTTCTTTCAATTAAATATTGGGAAGACTGAAGCCAATGTCTTCGTCCCTGTCACAAACTCCGTATCCTTGCCGTCGACTCCAACCCTCTCTCTGATTACTGTCTGAGGTTGAGCCAGACTGTTCGCAGTTGGTGTTATATTTGACTTGAAATCAGCTTGAGCACCATCACTAAGACCGCCTATTTCCACCTCCAAAACATTGCCCGACTTTGACCTTGCCGCAGCTCATCTGCTGCTGAAAACCTCAGCCATGCCTTGGTTACCTCTAGACTTGATTCTTCCAATGCACTCCTGGATAATCTCATGGGTTCTACCCTCTGTAATTTGGGGTCATTCAAAACTCTGCAGCCCATGGCCTAACCCGCACTAAGTCACACTCACCCATCAGCGCTGTGCTCACTGACCTACATTGGCTCCTGGTCGAGCAAGTTTTGATTTAAAAATTATCATCATTGTTTTCAAATCTCTCCATGGCTTGGCCCTCCCTTGTCTTTGTAATTGCCTCCAGCCCTACAATCTTGCTTAGAGCTCTCCACGCTCCCAATTCTCACCACTTGAGCATTCCATCAATGGGAGTCATGCCTTCAGCTGCCTAGGCCCTAAGTTCTGGAATTGCCTCCCTTTATCTCTCAGCCTCTCTTCCTGCATAAAAATGCCCCTTAAGACCTACCTGTTGACCAGCTTTTGGCACAATAAGATGTCTCGGGGGACGGGGGGTGGTGCGGGGTGGGGGGGGGGGGGTGCTATAATACATACCCGTGTATGTATCTCTGGAGGAAGTGCTATAATACAAGGTTATCTGTCTCTGGAGGGAGCGCTGTAATACAAGGATACGTGACTCAAGGGAGAGCGAGAATAGAAGGCTACCTGTGTCTGCAGTGAGTGCTATAATACAAGGGTACATGTTTCTGCCTTCGGAGAATACTTGGCATCAGGTGGCAGGACTATATCTCCAACACAGAAGTCCTTGAAGCGGCCAACACCCCCAGCTTATACACACTACTGAGTCAGCGGCGCTTGAGATGGCTTGGCCATGTGAGCCGCATGGAAGATGGCAGGATCCCTAAAGACACATTGTACAGCGAGCTCGCCACTGGTATCAGACCCACCGGCCGTCCATGTCTCCGTTATAAAGATGTCTGCAAACGCGACATGAAATCGTGTGACATTGATCACAAGTCGTGGGAGTCAGTTGCCAGCATTCGCCAGAGCTGGCGGGCAGCCATAAAGACAGGGCTAAATTGTGGCGAGTCGAAGAGACTTAGTAGTTGGCAGGAAAAAAGACAGAGGCGCAAGGGGAGAGCCAACTGTTCAACAGCCCCAACAAACAAATTTCTCTGCAGCACCTGTGGAAGAGCCTGTCACTCCAGAATTGGCCTTTATAGCCACTCCAGGCGCTGCTTCACAAACCACTGACCACCTCCAGGCGCGTATCCATTGTCTCTCGAGATAAGGAGGCCCAAAAGAAAGATGTTTCTGGAGGGAGTGCTATCTTACAAATGTCCCTGTCTATGCAGCAGAGATATAATATGAAGGTAAGTGTATGTTGAGAAACTCCTAAATACAATTATCTATGTCTACAGAGTCAATGAATTATACACTTGTGAGTTTCTACAAGGAATGCTTTAATACAAGCTTTTGTTTCTCTGCAGAGCGAGTGCTGTAGTAGAGGTTTACTTGTCTCTTGAGGAGGTGCTGTGATATAAAGGTATGTGCCTCTGGAGAGAGTGCGAGAATAAAAGGGTACATGTCTATGGAAGGAGTGCTGTAGTACAAGGGTACATGTCTCTGGAGTGAAAGCTATTTCACAAGCCTCTGCATATATGAAGGGAGTGCTCCATACAATGGGCCGAATGGCCTCCTACTGAGCTAAATGATTTTATGCTTCTGTGACTCTATGTAAGTATGCTATCAATGACATGATATTGAAAACTGTAGATGAGCATAGGGACCTTGGTGTCCAGATACACATCTCCTTATAGCAGCCAGGGCAAGTTAATGAGGCTCCTTGACGTCAGCGATAGAGAATTAGAATGTAAAAGCAAAGAGATTGTGCTGAAACTTTATAAATTGCAGTGAGGGCATCAGCTGGAATATTGCAGACTATTCCAGACACCAGATTTAAAGGTGCAGAGGAGCTTTACCAGGATATCACCAAGGAGGAGAGACTTCAGTTAGAAGGAGAGGTTGAAGGTGAAATTGTTGAACGTGGCAGGGTAGGTTGAGAAAGATGTTAAAAAGACATATAGGATCCTGGCTTAAGAAACAGAGGCATAGAGCGCAAAAGCAAGAAGATTATGATGGACCTTTATAAAACACTGGTTCGTCCAGTTCTGGGCACCACACTTTAGGAAGGATGTGAAGGCATTAGAGAGGGTGCAGAAAAGATTTTGGAGAATAGTTCCAGGGATGAGAGACTTCAGTTACGTAGATAAATTGATGAAGCTGGGGTTGTTCTTAGAGAAGAGAAGTTTGAGAGGAGATTTGATAAAGATGTTCAAATTCATGAGTTGCATGAACCAAGAAACTGTTCCTATTGGCAGAAGGGTCAAGAACCGGACGACACGGATTTAATATGAATAGCAAAAGACCCAAATGCGACATGAGGAAAAACTTTTTTATGTAGCTAGTGATTCAGATCTGGAATGCACAGCCTGAGAGTGAAGTGGATACAGATTTATCTGAAGAGAATAAAATTGCAGGACTATAGAGAAAGGGCAGGAGAACGGGACTAGCTGAGTTGCTCTTGCAGAGGACACGATGGGCTGAATGGCCTCCTTCTGTGCTGTAACCATCTCTGATTTGCAAAAGACCGAAACAGGAGAATTTTATTCACTCAAAGACTTATTTGGAAATTTGGAGCGCTCTATCTAAAAATCTGCTGGAGGCTGATTCCACATCAATTTAAAAGGGATTGAGAAGATACTTGGAACGAGAAGCTTAATGGATGATGGACAAAAAGCAGAGATGTGAGAATAATCAGTGATGGGGTGGCACAGTGGCGCAGTGGTTAGCACCGCAGCTTCGCAGCTCCAGCAACCCGGGTTCAGTTCCAGGTACTGCCTGTGCAGAGTTTGCACGTTCTCCCTGTGACCTCGTGGGTTTTCACCGGGAAATCGAGTTTCCTCCCACTGCCAAAGACTTGCAGGTTAATAGGTAAATTGGCCATTATAAATTGCCCCTAGTATAGGTGGGAATGTGGTAGAAATATGGGATTAATGTAGGATTAGTATAAAATGGGCGGCTAATGGTCAGCACAGACTTGGTGTGCCGAAGGGCCTGTTTCAGTGCTGTATCTCTGAAAAAAAAAGCTTGATAAAGAAGTCTCATTTCAGGCACGATGTATTCTGTGCTGTTAATATCTAAATTTTATATGTTTCAAAGTGACGTTATGTGGAATGTAGTTACAATGGAAGTACAGGTATAGATGGAAGGAGTGCTCTAATGCACATGTGTGTGTGTCTCACTGGAAGGAATGCGATGATATAAGACTCCTTGTTTCTGGAGTCAGTGTTATGATACAAGTGTACATGTCTCTGGGGTGTGCTGTAATATAAGGATAGGTGTCGCTGGAGGGCGTGCAAAAATACAAGGGTAGGTGTCTCTGGAGGGAGTGCCATAATAAAAGGGTACGTGTCTCTGGAGGGAGTGCTACAATACAAGTGTATGTGTTTCTGGAGGGGGTGCAATAATACAAGGGTATGTGTCTCCAGAGGGAGTGCTATAATACAAGGGTATGTGTCTCTGGAGGGAGTGCGATAATACAAGGGTATATGTCTCTGGAGGGAGTGCTATAATACAAGGGTATATGTCTCTGGAGGGAGTGCAATAATACAAGGGTATGTGTCTCTGGAGGGAGTGCTACAATACAAGGGTATATGTCTCTGGAGGGAGTGCTACAATACAAGGGTATATGTCTCTGGATGGAGTGCGATAATACATGGACATGTGTCCCTGGACGGAATGCTATAACACAAGGGTATGTGTCTCTGGAGGGAGTGCTATAATACATGGGTATGTGTCCCTGGACGGAATGCTATAACACAAGGGTATGTGTCTCTGGAGGGAGTGCTATAATAAAAGGGTATGTGTCTCTGGAGGGAGTGCGATAATACAAGGGTATATGTCTCTGGAGGGAGTGCTATAATACAAGGGTATGTGTCTCTGGAGGGAGTGCTACAATACAAGGGTATATGTCTCTGGAGGGAGTGCTACAATACAAGGGTATATGTCTCTGGAGGGAGTGCTATAATAAAAGGGTATGTGTCTCTGGAGGGAGTGCGATAATACAAGGGTATATGTCTCTGGAGGGAGTGCTATAATACAAGGACATGTGTCTCTGGAGGGAGTGCCATAATACAAGGGTATGTGTCTCTGGAGGGAGTGCTATAATACAAGGGTATGTGTCTCTGGAGGGAGTGCTATAATACAACGGTATGTGTCTCTGGAGGGAGTGGTATAATACAAGGGTATGTGTGTCTGGAGGGAGTGCTTCAATATAAGGAAATGTGTCTCTGGAATGAGTGCTATAATACAAGGGTATGTGTCTCTGCAGGGAGTGCTATAATACATGGACATGTGTCTCTGGACGGAATGCTATAATACAAGTATATGTGTCTCTGGAGGGAGTGCTACAATACAAGTGTATGTGTTTCTGGAGAGAGTGCGATAATACAAGGGTATGTGTTTCTGGAGGGAGTGCTATAATACAAGGGTATATGTCTCTGGAGGGAGTGCAAGAATATAAGGGTATGTATCTCCGGAGGGAGTGCTATAATACAAGTGATTGTGTTTCTGGAGGGAGTGCTATAATACAAGGGTATGTGTCTCTGGAGGGAGTGCAAGAATATAAGGGTATGTATCTCCGGAGGGAGTGCTATAATACAAGTGATTGTGTTTCTGGAGGGAGTGCTATAATACAAGGGTATGTGTCTCCGGAGGGAGTGCTATAATACAAGGGTATGTGTCTCTGGAGGGAGTGGGACAATACAAGGGTATGTGTCTCTGGAGGGAGTGCTATAATACAATTGTATGTGTTTCTGGTGGAATGCTATAATACAAGTGTATGTGTTTCTGGAGGGAGTGCGATAATACAAGTGTATGTGTTTCTGGAGGGAGTGCGAAAATACATGGATATGTGTCTCTGGAGGGAGTGCTATAATACAAGGGTATATGTCTCTGGAGGGAGTGCAATAATACAAGGGTATGTGTCTCTGGAGGGAGTGCTATAATACAAGGGTATGTGTCTCTGGAGGGAGTGCTTTAATACAAGGGTATGTGTCTCTGGAGGGAGTGCTATAATACAAGGGTATATGTCTCTGGATGGAGTGCGATAATACATGGACATGTGTCCCTGGACGGAATGCTATAATAAAAGGGTATGTGTCTCTGGACGGAATGCTATAATAAAAGGTTATGTGTCTCTGGACGGAATGCAATAATACAAGGGTATGTGTCACTGAACGGAATGCTATAATACAAGGGTATGTGTCTCTGAACGGAATGCTATAATACAAGGATATGTGTCTCTGGACGGAATGCTATAATACAAGTGTTTCTGTCTTTGCAAGGAGTGCGATCATACAAAGGTATGTGTCTCTGCAAGGAGTAATATAATACAAGGGTATGTGTCTCTGCAGGGCGTGCTATAATACAAGGGTATGTGTTTCTGGAGGAAGTGCGAAAATACAAGGGTATGTGTCTCTGGAGGGAGGGCTTTAATACATGGATATGTGTCTCTGGAGGGAGTGCTATAATACAAGTGTATGTGTCTCTGGAGGGAGTGCAATAATACAAGTGTATGTGTCTCTGGAGGGAGTGCTATAATACAAGTGTATGTGTCTCTGGAGGGAGTGCTAAAATACAAGTGTATGTGTTTCTGGAGGGAGTGCAATAATACAAGTGTATGTGTCTCTGGAGGGAGTGCATTAATACAAGTGTATGTGTCTCTGGAGGGAGTGCAATAATACAAGTGTATGTGTCTCTGGAGGGAGTGCATTAATACAAGTGTATGTGTTGCTGGAGAGAGTGCTATAATACAAGTGTATGTGTCTCTGGAGGGAGTGCATTAATACAAGTGTATATGTTTGTGGAGGGAGTGCTATAATACAAATGTATGTGTTTCTGGAGGGTGTGCTATAATACGAGGGTATGTGTCTCTGGAGGGAGTGCTATAATACAAGTGTATGTGTTTCTGGAGAGAGTGCTAAAATACAAGTGTATGTGTTTCTGGAGGGAGTGCAATAATACAAGTGTATGTGTCTCTGGAGGGAGTGCATTAATACAAGTGTATGTGTCTCTGGAGGGAGTGCAATAACACAAGTGTATGTGTCTCTGGAGGGAGTGCATTAATACAAGTGTATGTGTTGCTGGAGAGAGTGCTATAATACAAGTGTATGTGTCTCTGGAGGGAGTGCATTAATACAAGTGTATGTGTTTGTGGAGGGAGTGCTATAATACAAATGTATGTGTTTCTGGAGGGTGTGCTATAATACGAGGGTATGTGTCTCTGGAGGGAGTGCTATAATACAAGGGTATGTGTCTCTGGAGGGAGTGCAAGAATATAAGGGTATGTATCTCCGGAGGGAGTGCTATAATACAAGTGATTGTGTTTCTGGAGGGAGTGCTATAATACAAGGATATGTGTCTCCGGAGGGAGTGCTATAATACAAGGGTATGTGTCTCTGGAGGGAGTGGTACAATACAAGGGTATGTGTCTCTGGAGGGAGTGCTATAATACAATTGTATGTGTTTCTGGTGGAATGCTATAATACAAGTGTATGTGTTTCTGGAGGGAGTGCGATAATACAAGTGTATGTGTTTCTGGAGGGAGTGCTATAATACATGGATATGTGTCTCTGGAGGGAGTGCGAAAATACATGGATATGTGTCTCTGGAGGGAGTGCTATAATACAAGGGTATATGTCTCTGGAGGGAGTGCAATAATACAAGGGTATGTGTCTCTGGAGGGAGTGCTATAATACAAGGGTATGTGTCTCTGGAGGGAGTGCTTTAATACAAGGGTATGTGTCTCTGGAGGGAGTGCTATAATACAAGGGTATGTGTCTCTGGAGGGAGTGCTATAATACAAGGGTATATGTCTCTGGATGGAGTGCGATAATACATGGACATGTGTCCCTGGACGGAATGCTATAATAAAAGGGTATGTGTCTCTGGACGGAATGCTATAATAAAAGGGTATGTGTCTCTGGACGGAATGCAATAATACAAGGGTATGTGTCTCTGAACGGAATGCTATAATACAAGGGTATGTGTCTCTGAACGGAATGCTATAATACAAGGATATGTGTCTCTGGACGGAATGCTATAATACAAGGGTTTCTGTCTTTGCAAGGAGTGCGATCATACAAAGGTATGTGTCTCTGCAAGGAGTAATATAATACAAGGGTATGTGTCTCTGCAGGGCGTGCTATAATACAAGGGTATGTGTTTCTGGAGGGAGTGCGAAAATACAAGGGTATGTGTCTCTGGAGGGAGGGCTTTAATACATGGATATGTGTCTCTGGAGGGAGTGCTATAATACAAGTGTATGTGTCTCTGGAGGGAGTGCAATAATACAAGGGTAGGTGTCTCTGGAGGGAGTGCCATAATAAAAGGGTACGTGTCTCTGGAGGGAGTGCTACAATACAAGTGTATGTGTTTCTGGAGGGGGTGCAATAATACAAGGGTATGTGTCTCCAGAGGGAGTGCTATAATACAAGGGTATGTGTCTCTGGAGGGAGTGCGATAATACAAGGGTATATGTCTCTGGAGGGAGTGCTATAATACAAGGGTATATGTCTCTGGAGGGAGTGCAATAATACAAGGGTATGTGTCTCTGGAGGGAGTGCTACAATACAAGGGTATATGTCTCTGGAGGGAGTGCTACAATACAAGGGTATATGTCTCTGGATGGAGTGCGATAATACATGGACATGTGTCCCTGGACGGAATGCTATAACACAAGGGTATGTGTCTCTGGAGGGAGTGCTATAATAAAAGGGTATGTGTCTCTGGAGGGAGTGCGATAATACAAGGGTATATGTCTCTGGAGGGAGTGCTATAATACAAGGGTATGTGTCTCTGGAGGGAGTGCTACAATACAAGGGTATATGTCTCTGGAGGGAGTGCTACAATACAAGGGTATATGTCTCTGGAGGGAGTGCTATAATAAAAGGGTATGTGTCTCTGGAGGGAGTGCGATAATACAAGGGTATATGTCTCTGGAGGGAGTGCTATAATACAAGGACATGTGTCTCTGGAGGGAGTGCCATAATACAAGGGTATGTGTCTCTGGAGGGAGTGCTATAATACAAGGGTATGTGTCTCTGGAGGGAGTGCTATAATACAACGGTATGTGTCTCTGGAGGGAGTGGTATAATACAAGGGTATGTGTGTCTGGAGGGAGTGCTTCAATATAAGGAAATGTGTCTCTGGAATGAGTGCTATAATACAAGGGTATGTGTCTCTGCAGGGAGTGCTATAATACATGGACATGTGTCTCTGGACGGAATGCTATAATACAAGTATATGTGTCTCTGGAGGGAGTGCTACAATACAAGTGTATGTGTTTCTGGAGAGAGTGCGATAATACAAGGGTATGTGTTTCTGGAGGGAGTGCTATAATACAAGGGTATATGTCTCTGGAGGGAGTGCAAGAATATAAGGGTATGTATCTCCGGAGGGAGTGCTATAATACAAGTGATTGTGTTTCTGGAGGGAGTGCTATAATACAAGGGTATGTGTCTCTGGAGGGAGTGCAAGAATATAAGGGTATGTATCTCCGGAGGGAGTGCTATAATACAAGTGATTGTGTTTCTGGAGGGAGTGCTATAATACAAGGGTATGTGTCTCCGGAGGGAGTGCTATAATACAAGGGTATGTGTCTCTGGAGGGAGTGGGACAATACAAGGGTATGTGTCTCTGGAGGGAGTGCTATAATACAATTGTATGTGTTTCTGGTGGAATGCTATAATACAAGTGTATGTGTTTCTGGAGGGAGTGCGATAATACAAGTGTATGTGTTTCTGGAGGGAGTGCGATAATACAAGTGTATGTGTTTCTGGAGGGAGTGCTATAATACATGGATATGTGTCTCTGGAGGGAGTGCGAAAATACATGGATATGTGTCTCTGGAGGGAGTGCTATAATACAAGGGTATATGTCTCTGGAGGGAGTGCAATAATACAAGGGTATGTGTCTCTGGAGGGAGTGCTATAATACAAGGGTATGTGTCTCTGGAGGGAGTGCTTTAATACAAGGGTATGTGTCTCTGGAGGGAGTGCTATAATACAAGGGTATATGTCTCTGGATGGAGTGCGATAATACATGGACATGTGTCCCTGGACGGAATGCTATAATAAAAGGGTATGTGTCTCTGGACGGAATGCTATAATAAAAGGTTATGTGTCTCTGGACGGAATGCAATAATACAAGGGTATGTGTCTCTGAACGGAATGCTATAATACAAGGGTATGTGTCTCTGAACGGAATGCTATAATACAAGGATATGTGTCTCTGGACGGAATGCTATAATACAAGGGTTTCTGTCTTTGCAAGGAGTGCGATCATACAAAGGTATGTGTCTCTGCAAGGAGTAATATAATACAAGGGTATGTGTCTCTGCAGGGCGTGCTATAATACAAGGGTATGTGTTTCTGGAGGAAGTGCGAAAATACAAGGGTATGTGTCTCTGGAGGGAGGGCTTTAATACATGGATATGTGTCTCTGGAGGGAGTGCTATAATACAAGTGTATGTGTCTCTGGAGGGAGTGCAATAATACAAGTGTATGTGTCTCTGGAGGGAGTGCTATAATACAAGTGTATGTGTCTCTGGAGGGAGTGCTAAAATACAAGTGTATGTGTTTCTGGAGGGAGTGCAATAATACAAGTGTATGTGTCTCTGGAGGGAGTGCATTAATACAAGTGTATGTGTCTCTGGAGGGAGTGCAATAATACAAGTGTATGTGTCTCTGGAGGGAGTGCATTAATACAAGTGTATGTGTTGCTGGAGAGAGTGCTATAATACAAGTGTATGTGTCTCTGGAGGGAGTGCATTAATACAAGTGTATATGTTTGTGGAGGGAGTGCTATAATACAAATGTATGTGTTTCTGGAGGGTGTGCTATAATACGAGGGTATGTGTCTCTGGAGGGAGTGCTATAATACAAGTGTATGTGTTTCTGGAGAGAGTGCTAAAATACAAGTGTATGTGTTTCTGGAGGGAGTGCAATAATACAAGTGTATGTGTCTCTGGAGGGAGTGCATTAATACAAGTGTATGTGTCTCTGGAGGGAGTGCAATAACACAAGTGTATGTGTCTCTGGAGGGAGTGCATTAATACAAGTGTATGTGTTGCTGGAGAGAGTGCTATAATACAAGTGTATGTGTCTCTGGAGGGAGTGCATTAATACAAGTGTATGTGTTTGTGGAGGGAGTGCTATAATACAAATGTATGTGTTTCTGGAGGGTGTGCTATAATACGAGGGTATGTGTCTCTGGAGGGAGTGCTATAATACAAGGGTATGTGTCTCTGGAGGGAGTGCAAGAATATAAGGGTATGTATCTCCGGAGGGAGTGCTATAATACAAGTGATTGTGTTTCTGGAGGGAGTGCTATAATACAAGGGTATGTGTCTCCGGAGGGAGTGCTATAATACAAGGGTATGTGTCTCTGGAGGGAGTGGTACAATACAAGGGTATGTGTCTCTGGAGGGAGTGCTATAATACAATTGTATGTGTTTCTGGTGGAATGCTATAATACAAGTGTATGTGTTTCTGGAGGGAGTGCGATAATACAAGTGTATGTGTTTCTGGAGGGAGTGCTATAATACATGGATATGTGTCTCTGGAGGGAGTGCGAAAATACATGGATATGTGTCTCTGGAGGGAGTGCTATAATACAAGGGTATATGTCTCTGGAGGGAGTGCAATAATACAAGGGTATGTGTCTCTGGAGGGAGTGCTATAATACAAGGGTATGTGTCTCTGGAGGGAGTGCTTTAATACAAGGGTATGTGTCTCTGGAGGGAGTGCTATAATACAAGGGTATGTGTCTCTGGAGGGAGTGCTATAATACAAGGGTATATGTCTCTGGATGGAGTGCGATAATACATGGACATGTGTCCCTGGACGGAATGCTATAATAAAAGGGTATGTGTCTCTGGACGGAATGCTATAATAAAAGGGTATGTGTCTCTGGACGGAATGCAATAATACAAGGGTATGTGTCTCTGAACGGAATGCTATAATACAAGGGTATGTGTCTCTGAACGGAATGCTATAATACAAGGATATGTGTCTCTGGACGGAATGCTATAATACAAGGGTTTCTGTCTTTGCAAGGAGTGCGATCATACAAAGGTATGTGTCTCTGCAAGGAGTAATATAATACAAGGGTATGTGTCTCTGCAGGGCGTGCTATAATACAAGGGTATGTGTTTCTGGAGGGAGTGCGAAAATACAAGGGTATGTGTCTCTGGAGGGAGGGCTTTAATACATGGATATGTGTCTCTGGAGGGAGTGCTATAATACAAGTGTATGTGTCTCTGGAGGGAGTGCAATAATACAAGTGTATGTGTCTCTGGAGGGAGTGCTATAATACAAGTGTATGTGTCTCTGGAGGGAGTGCTAAAATACAAGTGTATGTGTTTCTGGAGGGAGTGCAATAATACAAGTGTATGTGTCTCTGGAGGGAGTGCATTAATACAAGTGTATGTGTCTCTGGAGGGAGTGCAATAATACAAGTGTATGTGTCTCTGGAGGGAGTGCATTAATACAAGTGTATGTGTTGCTGGAGAGAGTGCTATAATACAAGTGTATGTGTCTCTGGAGGGAGTGCATTAATACAAGTGTATGTGTTTGTGGAGGGAGTGCTACAATACAAATGTATGTGTTTCTGGAGGGTGTGCTATAATACGAGGGTATGTGTCTCTGGAGGGAGTGCTATAATACAAGTGTATGTGTTTCTGGAGAGAGTGCTAAAATACAAGTGTATGTGTTTCTGGAGGGAGTGCAATAATACAAGTGTATGTGTCTCTGGAGGGAGTGCATTAATACAAGTGTATGTGTCTCTGGAGGGAGTGCAATAACACAAGTGTATGTGTCTCTGGAGGGAGTGCATTAATACAAGTGTATGTGTTGCTGGAGAGAGTGCTATAATACAAGTGTATGTGTCTCTGGAGGGAGTGCATTAATACAAGTGTATGTGTTTGTGGAGGGAGTGCTATAATACAAGTGTATGTGTTTCTGGAGGGAGTGCTATAATACATGGATATGTGTCTCTGGAGGGAGTGCGAAAATACATGGATATGTGTCTCTGGAGGGAGTGCGAAAATACATGGATATGTGTCTCTGGAGGGAGTGCTATAATACAAGGGTATGTGTCTCTGGAGGGAGTGCAATAATACAAGGGTATGTGTCTCTGGAGGGAGTGCTATAATACAAGGGTATGTGTCTCTGGAGGGAGTGCTTTAATACAAGGGTATGTGTCTCTGGAGGGAGTGCTATAATACAAGGGTATATGTCTCTGGATGGAGTGCGATAATACATGGACATGTGTCCCTGGACGGAATGCTATAATAAAAGGGTATGTGTCTCTGGACGGAATGCTATAATAAAAGGGTATGTGTCTCTGGACGGAATGCAATAATACAAGGGTATGTGTCTCTGAACGGAATGCTATAATACAAGGGTATGTGTCTCTGAACGGAATGCTATAATACAAGGATATGTGTCTCTGGACGGAATGCTATAATACAAGGGTTTCTGTCTTTGCAAGGAGTGCGATCATACAAAGGTATGTGTCTCTGCAAGGAGTAATATAATACAAGGGTATGTGTCTCTGCAGGGCGTGCTATAATACAAGGGTATGTGTTTCTGGAGGGAGTGCGAAAATACAAGGGTATGTGTCTCTGGAGGGAGGGCTTTAATACATGGATATGTGTCTCTGGAGGGAGTGCTATAATACAAGTGTATGTGTCTCTGGAGGGAGTGCAATAATACAAGTGTATGTGTCTCTGGAGGGAGTGCTATAATACAAGTGTATGTGTCTCTGGAGGGAGTGCTAAAATACAAGTGTATGTGTTTCTGGAGGGAGTGCAATAATACAAGTGTATGTGTCTCTGGAGGGAGTGCATTAATACAAGTGTATGTGTCTCTGGAGGGAGTGCAATAATACAAGTGTATGTGTCTCTGGAGGGAGTGCATTAATACAAGTGTATGTGTTGCTGGAGAGAGTGCTATAATACAAGTGTATGTGTCTCTGGAGGGAGTGCTATAATACAAATGTATGTGTTTCTGGAGGGTGTGCTATAATACGAGGGTATGTGTCTCTGGAGGGAGTGCTATAATACAAGGGTATGTGTCTCTGGAGGGAGTGCTATAATACAAGGGTATGTGTTTCTGGTGGAATGCTATAATACAAGTGTATGTGTTTCTGGAGGGAGTGCTATAAAACAAGTGTATGTGTTTCTGGAGGGAGTGCTATAATACAAGTGTACGTGTTTCTGGAGGGAGTGCAAGAATACAAGGGTACGTGTCTCTGGAGGGAGTGCGATAATACAAGGGTATGTGTCTCTGGAGGGAGTGCTATAATACAATTGTATGTGTTTCTGGTGGAATGCTATAATACAATTGCATGTGTTTCTGGAGAGAGTGCTATAATACAAGTGTATATGTTTCTGGAGGGTGTGCTATAATACAAGGGTATGTGTTTCTGGAGGGAGTGCGATAATACAAGTGTATGTGTTTCTGGAGAGAGTGCTACAATACAAGTTTATGTGTTTCTGGAGAGAGTGCTATAATAAGGGTGTATGTGTTTCTGGAGGGTGTGCGATAATACAAGGGTACGTGTCTCTGGAGGGAGTGCTATAATACAAGTCTATGTGTTTCTGGAGGGAGTGCTATAATACAAGTGTATGTGTTTCTGGAGGGAGTGCGATAATACAAGTGTATGTGTTTCTGGAGGGAGTGCTATAATACAAGGGTATGTGTCTCTGGAGGAGGTGCTATAATACAAGTGTCTGTGTTTGTGGAGGGAGTGCGATAATACAACTGATTGTGTTTCTGGAGGGAGTGCTGTAATACAAGGGTATGTGTTTCTGGAGGGTGTGCTATAATACAAGTGATTGTGTTTGTGGAGGGAGTGCGATAATACAACTGATTGTGTTTCTGGAGGGAGTGCTGTAATACAAGGGTATGTGTTTCTGGAGGGTGTGCTATAATACAAGTGATTGTGTTTCTGGAGGGAGTGCTGTAATACAAGGGTATGTGTCTCTGGAGGAGGTGCTATAATACAAGTGTCTGTGTTTCTGGACGGAGTGCTATAAAACAAGTGTATGTGTTTCTGGAGGGAGTGCTATAAAACAAGTGTATGTGTTTCTGGAGGGAGTGCGAAAATACATGGATATGTGTCTCTGGAGGGAGTGCTATAATACAAGGGTATATGTCTCTGGAGGGAGTGCAATAATACAAGGGTATGTGTCTCTGGAGGGAGTGCTATAATACAAGGGTATATGTCTCTGGAGGGAGTGCTTTAATACAAGGGTATGTGTCTCTGGAGGGAGTGCTATAATACAAGGGTATATGTCTCTGGATGGAGTGCGATAATACATGGACATGTGTCCCTGGACGGAATGCTATAATAAAAGGGTATGTGTCTCTGGACGGAATGCTATAATAAAAGGGTATGTGTCTCTGGACGGAATGCAATAATACAAGGGTATGTGTCTCTGAACGGAATGCTATAATACAAGGGTATGTGTCTCTGAACGGAATGCTATAATACAAGGATATGTGTCTCTGGACGGAATGCTATAATACAAGGGTTTCTGTCTTTGCAAGGAGTGCTGTCATACAAAGGTATGTGTCTCTGCAAGGAGTAATATAATACAAGGGTATGTGTCTCTGCAGGGCGTGCTTTAATACAAGGGTATGTGTTTCTGGAGGGAGTGCGGAAATACAAGGGTATGTGTCTCTGGAGGGAGGGCTTTAATACATGGATATGTGTCTCTGGAGGGAGTGCTATAATACAAGTGTATGTGTCTCTGGAGGGAGTGCAATAATACAAGTGTATGTGTCTCTGGAGGGAGTGCTATAATACAAGTGTATGTGTCTCTGGAGGGAGGGCTTTAATACATGGATATGTGTCTCTGGAGGGAGTGCTATAATACAAGTGTATGTGTTTCTGGAGAGAGTGCTAAAATACAAGTGTATGTGTTTCTGGAGGGAGTGCAATAATACAAGTGTATGTGTCTCTGGAGGGAGTGCATTAATACAAGTGTATGTGTCTCTGGAGGGAGTGCAATAATACAAGTGTATGTGTCTCTGGAGGGAGTGCATTAATACAAGTGTATGTGTTGCTGGAGAGAGTGCTATAATACAAGTGTATGTGTCTCTGGAGGGAGTGCATTAATACAAGTGTATGTGTTTGTGGAGGGAGTGCTATAATACAAATGTATGTGTTTCTGGAGGGTGTGCTATAATACGAGGGTATGTGTCTCTGGAGGGAGTGCGATAATACAAGGGTATGTGTCTCTGGAGGGAGTGCTATAATACAAGGGTATGTGTTTCTGGAGGGAGTGCTATAATACAAGTTTATGTGTTTCTGGTGGAATGCTATAATACAAGTGTATGTGTTTCTGGAGGGAGTGCTATAAAACAAGTGTATGTGTTTCTGGAGGGAGTGCTATAATACAAGTGTACGTGTTTCTGGAGGGAGTGCAAGAATACAAGGGTACGTGTCTCTGGAGGGAGTGCGATAATACAAGGGTATGTGTCTCTGGAGGGAGTGCTATAATACAATTGTATGTGTTTCTGGTGGAATGCTATAATACAATTGTATGTGTTTCTGGAGAGAGTGCTATAATACAAGTGTATATGTTTCTGGAGGGTGTGCTATAATACAAGGGTATGTGTTTCTGGAGGGAGTGCGATAATACAAGTGTATGTGTTTCTGGAGAGAGTGCTACAATACAAGTTTATGTGTTTCTGGAGAGAGTGCTATAATAAGGGTGTATGTGTTTCTGGAGGGTGTGCGATAATACAAGGGTACGTGTCTCTGGAGGGAGTGCTATAATACAAGTCTATGTGTTTCTGGAGGGAGTGCTATAATACAAGTGTATGTGTTTCTGGAGGGAGTGCGATAATACAAGTGTATGTGTTTCTGGAGGGAGTGCTATAATACAAGGGTATGTGTCTCTGGAGGAGGTGCTATAATACAAGTGTCTGTGTTTGTGGAGGGAGTGCGATAATACAACTGATTGTGTTTCTGGAGGGAGTGCTGTAATACAAGGGTATGTGTTTCTGGAGGGTGTGCTATAATACAAGTGATTGTGTTTGTGGAGGGAGTGCGATAATACAACTGATTGTGTTTCTGGAGGGAGTGCTGTAATACAAGGGTATGTGTTTCTGGAGGGTGTGCTATAATACAAGTGATTGTGTTTCTGGAGGGAGTGCTGTAATACAAGGGAATGTGTCTCTGGAGGAGGTGCTATAATACAAGTGTCTGTGTTTCTGGACGGAGTGCTATAAAACAAGTGTATGTGTTTCTGGAGGGAGTGCTATAAAACAAGTGTATGTGTTTCTGGAGGGAGTGCTATAATACAAGTGTACGTGTTTCTGGAGGGAGTGCAATAATACAAGGGTACGTGTCTCTGGAGGGAGTGCGATAATACAAGGGTATGTGTCTCTGGAGGGAGTGCTAAAATACAAGGGTATGTGTCTCTGGAGGGAGTGCGATAATACAAGGGTATGTGTCTCTGGAGGGAGTGCGATAA
Source organism: Heterodontus francisci (assembly GCF_036365525.1). Classification (NCBI taxonomy): domain Eukaryota; kingdom Metazoa; phylum Chordata; class Chondrichthyes; order Heterodontiformes; family Heterodontidae; genus Heterodontus; species Heterodontus francisci. The sequence goes on along the minus strand of NC_090378.1, from coordinate 128,308,717 downwards.
TACAAGGGTATGTGTCTCTGGAGGGAGTGCAATAATACAAGGGTATGTGTCTCTGGAGGGAGTGCTAAAATACAAGGGTATGTGTCTCTGGAGGGAGTGCGATAATACAAGGGTATGTGTCTCTGGAGGGAGTGCAATAATACAAGGGTACGTGTCTCTGGAGGGAGTGCTATAATACAAGGGTATGTGTCTCTGGAGGGAGTGCGATAATACAAGGGTATGTGTCTCTGGAGGGAGTGCTAAAATACAAGTGTATGTGTTTGTGGAGGGAGTGCGATAATACAAGTGTATGTGTTTCTGGAGGGAGGGCTATAATACAAGGGTATGTGTCTCTGGAGGAAGTGCTATAATACAAGGGTATGTGTCTCTGGAGGGAGTGCTAAAATACATGTGTATGTGTTTCTGGAGGGAGTGCTATAATGCAAGGGTATGTGTCTCTGGAGGGAGTGCGATAATACAAGGGTATGTGTCTCTGGAGGGAGTGCTAAAATACAAGGGTATGTGTCTCTGGAGGGAGTGCGATAATACAAGGGTATGTGTCTCTGGAGGGAGTGCAATAATACAAGGGTACGTGTCTCTGGAGGGAGTGCTATAATACAAGGGTATGTGTCTCTGGAGGGAGTGCGATAATACAAGGGTATGTGTCTCTGGAGGGAGTGCTAAAATACAAGTGTATGTGTTTGTGGAGGGAGTGCGATAATACTAGTGTATGTGTTTCTGGAGGGAGGGCTATAATACAAGTGCATTTGTTTCTGGAGGGAGTGCTATAATACAAGTGTATGTGTTTCTGGAGGGAGTGCTATAATACAAGTGTATGTGTTTCTGGAGGGAGTGCGATAATACATGTGTATGTGTTTCTGGAGGGAGTGCTGTAATACAAGTGTATGTGTTTCTGGAGGGAGTGCTATAATACAAGTGTATGTGTTTCTGGAGGGAGTGCGATAATACATGTGTATGTGTTTCTGGAGGGAGTGCTGTAATAAAAGTGTATGTGTTTCTGGAGGGAGTGCTATAATACAGGTGTATGTGTTTCTGGAGGGAGTGCGATAATACATGTGTATGTGTTTCTGGAGGGAGTGCTATAATACAGGTGTATGTGTTTCTGGAGGGTGTGCTATGATACAAGTGTATGTGTTTCTGGAGGGAGTGCTATAATACAAGGGTATGTGTCTCTGGAGTGAGTGCTATAATACAAGGGTATGTTTCTCTGCAGGGTGTGCTGTAATACAAGCGTATGTGTCTCTGGAGGGTGGGCTATCATACAAGGGTAAATGTCTCTGGAGGGTGTGCTATAATACAAGGGTATGTTTCTCTGCAGCATTTGCTGTAATACAAGCGTATGCGTCTCTGGAGGGAGTGCTATAATACAAGGGTATGTTTCTCTGCAGCATTTGCTGTAATACAAGCGTATGCGTCTCTGGAGGGTGGGCTACAATACAAGGTTAAATGTCTGGAGGGAGTGCTATAAGACAAGGATATGTGTCTCTGGACGGATTGCTGTAATACAAGTGTATGTGTATCTGCAGGGAGTGCTAAAATACAAGTGTATGTGTTACTGGAGGGAGTGCTAGAAGACAAGGATATGTGTCTCTGGACGGAATGCTGTAATACAAGTGTATGTGTATCTGCAGAGAGTGCTATAATACAAGTGTATGTGTTTCTGGAGGGAGTGCTATAATATAAGGGTATGTGTCTCTGGAGGGAGAGCTATAATACAAGTGCATTTGTTTCTGGAGGGAGTGCTATAATACAAGGGTATGTGTCTCTGGAGGGAGTGCTATAATACAAGTGTATGTGTTTCTGGAGGGAGTGCGATAATACAAGTGTATGTGTCTCTGGAGGGAGTGCTATAATACAAGGGTATGTGTCTCTGGAGGGAGTGCGATAATACAAGGGTATGTGTTTCTGGAGGGAGTGCGATAATACAAGGGTATGTGTCTCTGGAGGGAGTGCTATAATACAAGGGAATGTGTCTCTGCAGGGAGTGCTATAATACAAGTGCATTTGTTTCTGGAGGGAGTGCTATAATACAAGTGTATGTGTTTGTGGAGGGAGTGCGATAATACAAGTGTATGTGTTTCTGGAGGGAGTGCTATAATAGAAGTGTATGTGTTTCTGGAGGGAGTGCTATAATACAAGGGAATGTGTCTCTGCAGGGAGTGCTATAATACAAGTGTATGTGTTTGTGGAGGGAGTGCAATAATACAAGTGTATGTGTTTCTGGAGGGAGTGCTATAATACAAGTGTATGTGTTTCTGGAGGGATTGCTATAATACAAGGGTATGTGTCTCTGGAGGGAGTGCTATAATACAAGTGCATTTGTTTCTGGAGGGAGTGCTGTAATACAAGTGTATGTGTTTCTGGAGGGAGTGCTATAATACAAGTGTATGTGTTTGTGGAGGGAGTGCGATAATACAAGTGTATGTGTTTCTGGAGGGAGTGCTATAATACAAGGGTATGTGTCTCTGGAGGGAGTGCTATAATACAAGTGCATTTGTTTCTGGAGGGAGTGCTATAATACAAGTGTATGTGTTTGTGGAGGGAGTGCGATAATACAAGTGTATGTGTTTCTGGAGGGAGTGCTATAATACAAGGGTATGTGTCTCTGGAGGGAGTGTGATAATACAAGTGTATGTGTTTCTGGAGGGAGTGCTATAATACAAGGGTATGTGTCTCTGGAGGGAGTGTTATAATACAAGTGTATGTGTTTCTGGAGGGAGTGCTATAATACAAGGGTATGTGTCTCTGGAGGGAGTGTGATGATACAACTGCATGTGTCTCTGGAGTGAGTGCTACAATACAAGTGAATGTATTTCTGGAGGGAGAGCGATAATACAAGTGTATGTGTTTCTGGAGGGAGGGCTATAATACAAGTGCATTTGTTTCTGGAGGGAGTGCTATAATAAAAGTGCATGTGTCTCTGGAGTGAGTGCTACAATACAAGTGTATGTGTTTCTGGAGGGAGGGCTATAATACAACTGCATGTGTTTCTGGAGGGTGTGCTACAATACAAGTGTATGTGTTTCTGGAGGGAGGGCTATAATACAAGTGCATTTGTTTCTGGAGGGAGTGCTATAATAAAAGTGCATGTGTCTCTGGAGTGAGTGCTACAATACAAGTGTATGTGTTTCTGGAGGGAGTACTGTAATACAAGTGTATGTGTTTCTGGAGGGAGTGCTACAATACAAGTGTATGTGTTTCTGGAGGGAGTACTGTAATACAAGTGTATGTGTTTCTGGAGGGAGTGCTATAATACAAGGGTATGTGTTTCTGGAGGGAGTGCTATAATACAAGGGTATGTGTCTCTGGAGGGAGTGCGATAATACAAGGGTATGTGTCTCTGGAGGGAGTGCTATAATACAAGTGCATTTGTTTCTGGAGGGAGTGCTAGAATACAAGTGTATGTGTTTGTGGAGGGAGTGCGATAATACAAGTGTATGTGTTTCTGGAGGGAGTGCGATAATACAAGTGTATGTGTTTCAGGAGGGAGTACTGTAATACAAGTGTATGTGTTTCTGGAGGGAGTGCTATAATACAAGTGTATGTGTTTCTGGAGGGAGTGCTATAATACAAGGGTATGTGTCTCTGGAGGGAGTGCTATAATACAAGTGCATTTGTTTCTGGAGGGAGTGCTGTAATACAAGTGTATGTGTTTCTGGAGGGAGTGCTATAATACAAGTGTATGTGTTTCTGGAGGGAGTGCTATAATACAAGGGTATGTGTCTCTGGAGGGAGTGCTATAATACAAGTGCATTTGTTTCTGGAGGGAGTGCTATAATACAAGTGTATGTGTTTGTGGAGGGAGTGCTATAATACAAGTGTATGTGTTTCTGGAGGGAGTACTGTAATACAAGTGTATGTGTTTCTGGAGGGAGTGCTATAATACAAGTGTATGTGTTTCTGGAGGGAGTGCTATAATACAAGTGTATGTGTTTCTGGAGGGAGTACTGTAATACAAGTGTATGTGTTTCTGGAGGGAGTGCTATAATACAAGTGTATGTGTTTCTGGAGGGAGTGCTATAATACAAGTGTATGTGTTTCTGGAGGGAGTGCTATAATACAAGTGGATGTGTTTCTGGAGGGAGTACTGTAATACAAGTGCATGTGTTTCTGGAGGGAGTGCGATAATACAAGTGTATGTGTTTTTGGAGGGAGTGCTATAATACAAGTGTATGTGTTTCTGGAGGGAGTACTGTAATACAAGTGCATGTGTTTCTGGAGGGAGTGCGATAATACAAGTGTATGTGTTTTTGGAGGGAGTGCTATAATACAAGTGTATGTGTTTCTGGAGTGAGTGCTATAATACAAGTGTATGTGTTTCTGGAGGGAGTACTGTAATACAAGTGGATGTGTTTCTGGAGGGAGTGCGATAATACAAGTGTATGTGTTTCTGGAGGGAGTGCTTTAATACAAGGGTATGTGTTTCTGGAGGGAGTACTGTAATACAAGTGTATGTGTTTCTGGAGGGAGTGCTATAATACAAGTGTATGTGTTTTTGGAGGGAGTGCTATAATACAAGTGCATTTGTTTCTGGAGGGAGTGCTAGAATACAAGTGTATGTGTTTGTGGAGGGAGTGCGATAATACAAGTGTATGTGTTTCTGGAGGGAGTGCGATAATACAAGTGTATGTGTTTCAGGAGGGAGTACTGTAATACAAGTGTATGTGTTTCTGGAGGGAGTGCTATAATACAAGTGTATGTGTTTCTGGAGGGAGTGCTATAATACAAGGGTATGTGTCTCTGGAGGGAGTGCTATAATACAAGTGCATTTGTTTCTGGAAGGAGTGCTGTAATACAAGTGTATGTGTTTCTGGAGGGAGTGCTATAATACAAGTGTATGTGTTTCTGGAGGGAGTGCTATAATACAAGGGTATGTGTCTCTGGAGGGAGTGCTATAATACAAGTGCATTTGTTTCTGGAGGGAGTGCTATAATACAAGTGTATGTGTTTGTGGAGGGAGTGCTATAATACAAGTGTATGTGTTTCTGGAGGGAGTACTGTAATACAAGTGTATGTGTTTCTGGAGGGAGTGCTATAATACAAGTGTATGTGTTTCTGGAGGGAGTGCGATAATACATGTGTATGTGTTTCTGGAGGGAGTGCTGTAATACAAGTGTATGTGTTTCTGGAGGGAGTGCTATAATACAAGTGTATGTGTTTCTGGAGGGAGTGCGATAATACATGTGTATGTGTTTCTGGAGGGAGTGCTGTAATACAAGTGTATGTGTTTCTGGAGTGAGTGCTATAATACAGGTGCATGTGTTTCTGGAGGGAGTGCGATAATACATGTGTATGTGTTTCTGGAGGGAGTGCTATAATACAGGTGTATGTGTTTCTGGAGGGTGTGCTATGATACAAGTGTATGTGTTTCTGGAGGGAGTGCTATAATACAAGGGTATGTGTCTCTGGAGTGAGTGCTATAATACAAGGGTATGTTTCTCTGCAGGGTGTGCTGTAATACAAGCGTATGTGTCGCTGGAGGGTGGGCTATCATACAAGGTTAAATGTCTCTGGAGGGTGTGCTATAATACAAGGGTATGTTTCTCTGCAGCATTTGCTGTAATACAAGCGTATGCGTCTCTGGAGGGAGTGCTATAATACAAGGGTATGTTTCTCTGCAGCATTTGCTGTAATACAAGCGTATGCGTCTCTGGAGGGTGGGCTACAATACAAGGTTAAATGTCTGGAGGGAGTGCTATAAGACAAGGATATGTGTCTCTGGACGGATTGCTGTAATACAAATGTATGTGTATCTGCAGGGAGTGCTAAAATACAAGTGTATGTGTTACTGGAGGGAGTGCTAGAAGACAAGGATATGTGTCTCTGGACGGAATGCTGTAATACAAGTGTATGTGTATCTGCAGAGAGTGCTATAATACAAGTGTATGTGTTTCTGGAGGGAGTGCTATAATATAAGGGTATGTGTCTCTGGAGGGAGAGCTATAATACAAGTGCATTTGTTTCTGGAGGGAGTGCTATAATACAAGGGTATGTGTCTCTGGAGGGAGTGCTATAATACAAGTGTATGTGTTTCTGGAGGGAGTGCGATAATACAAGTGTATGTGTCTCTGGAGGGAGTGTTATAATACAAGGGTATGTGTCTCTGGAGGGAGTGCGATAATACAAGGGTATGTGTCTCTGGAGGGAGTGCTATAATACAAGGGAATGTGTCTCTGCAGGGAGTGCTATAATACAAGTGCATTTGTTTCTGGAGGGAGTGCTATAATACAAGTGTATGTGTTTGTGGAGGGAGTGCGATAATACAAGTGTATGTGTTTCTGGAGGGAGTGCTATAATAGAAGTGTATGTGTTTCTGGAGGGAGTGCTATAATACAAGGGAATGTGTCTCTGCAGGGAGTGCTATAATACAAGTGTATGTGTTTGTGGAGGGAGTGCGATAATACAAGTGTATGTGTTTCTGGAGGGAGTGCTATAATACAAGTGTATGTGTTTGTGGAGGGATTGCTATAATACAAGGGTATGTGTCTCTGGAGGGAGTGCTATAATACAAGTGCATTTGTTTCTGGAGGGAGTGCTGTAATACAAGTGTATGTGTTTCTGGAGGGAGTGCTATAATACAAGTGTATGTGTTTGTGGAGGGAGTGCTATAATACAAGTGTATGTGTTTGTGGAGGGAGTGCGATAATACAAGTGTATGTGTTTCTGGAGGGAGTGCTATAATACAAGTGTATGTGTTTGTGGAGGGATTGCTATAATACAAGGGTATGTGTCTCTGGAGGGAGTGCTATAATACAAGTGCATTTGTTTCTGGAGGGAGTGCTGTAATACAAGTGTATGTGTTTCTGGAGGGAGTGCTATAATACAAGTGTATGTGTTTCTGGAGGGAGTGCTCTAATACAAGGGTATGTGTCTCTGGAGGGAGTGCTATAATACAAGTGCATTTGTTTCTGGAGGGAGTGCTATAATACAAGTGTATGTGTTTGTGGAGGGAGTGCTATAATACAAGTGTATGTGTTTCTGGAGGGAGTACTGTAATACAAGTGTATGTGTTTCTGGAGGGAGTGCTATAATACAAGTGTATGTGTTTCTGGAGGGAGTGCTATAATACAAGTGTATGTGTTTCTGGAGGGAGTACTGTAATACAAGTGTATGTGTTTCTGGAGGGAGTGCTATAATACAAGTGTATGTGTTTCTGGAGGGAGTGCTATAATACAAGTGTATGTGTTTCTGGAGGGAGTGCTATAATACAAGTGGATGTGTTTCTGGAGGGAGTACTGTAATACAAGTGCATGTGTTTCTGGAGGGAGTGCGATAATACAAGTGTATGTGTTTTTGGAGGGAGTGCTATAATACAAGTGTATGTGTTTCTGGAGGGAGTACTGTAATACAAGTGCATGTGTTTCTGGAGGGAGTGCGATAATACAAGTGTATGTGTTTTTGGAGGGAGTGCTATAATACAAGTGTATGTGTTTCTGGAGTGAGTGCTATAATACAAGTGTATGTGTTTCTGGAGGGAGTACTGTAATACAAGTGGATGTGTTTCTGGAGGGAGTGCGATAATACAAGTGTATGTGTTTCTGGAGGGAGTGCTTTAATACAAGGGTATGTGTTTCTGGAGGGAGTACTGTAATACAAGTGTATGTGTTTCTGGAGGGAGTGCTATAATACAAGTGTATGTGTTTTTGGAGGGAGTGCTATAATACAAGTGTATGTGTTTCTGGAGGGAGTACTGTAATACAAGTCGATGTGTTTCTGGAGGGAGTGCGATAATACAAGTGTATGTGTTTCTGGAGGGAGTGCTATAATACAAGGGTATGTGTCTCTGGAGGGAGTGCGATAATACAAGGGTATGTGTCTCTGGAGGGAGTGCTATAATACAAGTGCATTTGTTTCTGGAGGGAGTGCTAGAATACAAGTGTATGTGTTTGTGGAGGGAGTGCGATAATACAAGTGTATGTGTTTCTGGAGGGAGTGCGATAATACAAGTGTATGTGTTTCAGGAGGGAGTACTGTAATACAAGTGTATGTGTTTCTGGAGGGAGTGCTATAATACAAGTGTATGTGTTTCTGGAGGGAGTGCTATAATACAAGGGTATGTGTCTCTGGAGGGAGTGCTATAATACAAGTGCATTTGTTTCTGGAAGGAGTGCTGTAATACAAGTGTATGTGTTTCTGGAGGGAGTGCTATAATACAAGTGTATGTGTTTCTGGAGGGAGTGCTATAATACAAGGGTATGTGTCTCTGGAGGGAGTGCTATAATACAAGTGCATTTGTTTCTGGAGGGAGTGCTATAATACAAGTGTATGTGTTTGTGGAGGGAGTGCTATAATACAAGTGTATGTGTTTCTGGAGGGAGTACTGTAATACAAGTGTATGTGTTTCTGGAGGGAGTGCTATAATACAAGTGTATGTGTTTCTGGAGGGAGTGCGATAATACATGTGTATGTGTTTCTGGAGGGAGTGCTGTAATACAAGTGTATGTGTTTCTGGAGGGAGTGCTATAATACAAGTGTATGTGTTTCTGGAGGGAGTGCGATAATACATGTGTATGTGTTTCTGGAGGGAGTGCTGTAATACAAGTGTATGTGTTTCTGGAGTGAGTGCTATAATACAGGTGCATGTGTTTCTGGAGGGAGTGCGATAATACATGTGTATGTGTTTCTGGAGGGAGTGCTATAATACAGGTGTATGTGTTTCTGGAGGGTGTGCTATGATACAAGTGTATGTGTTTCTGGAGGGAGTGCTATAATACAAGGGTATGTGTCTCTGGAGTGAGTGCTATAATACAAGGGTATGTTTCTCTGCAGGGTGTGCTGTAATACAAGCGTATGTGTCTCTGGAGGGTGGGCTATCATACAAGGTTAAATGTCTCTGGAGGGTGTGCTATAATACAAGGGTATGTTTCTCTGCAGCATTTGCTGTAATACAAGCGTATGCGTCTCTGGAGGGAGTGCTATAATACAAGGGTATGTTTCTCTGCAGCATTTGCTGTAATACAAGCGTATGCGTCTCTGGAGGGTGGGCTACAATACAAGGTTAAATGTCTGGAGGGAGTGCTATAAGACAAGGATATGTGTCTCTGGACGGATTGCTGTAATACAAATGTATGTGTATCTGCAGGGAGTGCTAAAATACAAGTGTATGTGTTACTGGAGGGAGTGCTAGAAGACAAGGATATGTGTCTCTGGACGGAATGCTGTAATACAAGTGTATGTGTATCTGCAGAGAGTGCTATAATACAAGTGTATGTGTTTCTGGAGGGAGTGCTATAATATAAGGGTATGTGTCTCTGGAGGGAGAGCTATAATACAAGTGCATTTGTTTCTGGAGGGAGTGCTATAATACAAGGGTATGTGTCTCTGGAGGGAGTGCTATAATACAAGTGTATGTGTTTCTGGAGGGAGTGCGATAATACAAGTGTATGTGTCTCTGGAGGGAGTGTTATAATACAAGGGTATGTGTCTCTGGAGGGAGTGCGATAATACAAGGGTATGTGTCTCTGGAGGGAGTGCTATAATACAAGGGAATGTGTCTCTGCAGGGAGTGCTATAATACAAGTGCATTTGTTTCTGGAGGGAGTGCTATAATACAAGTGTATGTGATTGTGGAGGGAGTGCGATAATACAAGTGTATGTGTTTCTGGAGGGAGTGCTATAATAGAAGTGTATGTGTTTCTGGAGGGAGTGCTATAATACAAGGGAATGTGTCTCTGCAGGGAGTGCTATAATACAAGTGTATGTGTTTGTGGAGGGAGTGCGATAATACAAGTGTATGTGTTTCTGGAGGGAGTGCTATAATACAAGTGTATGTGTTTGTGGAGGGATTGCTATAATACAAGGGTATGTGTCTCTGGAGGGAGTGCTATAATACAAGTGCATTTGTTTCTGGAGGGAGTGCTGTAATACAAGTGTATGTGTTTCTGGAGGGAGTGCTATAATACAAGTGTATGTGTTTGTGGAGGGAGTGCGATAATACAAGTGTATGTGTTTCTGGAGGGAGTGCTATAATACAAGGGTATGTGTCTCTGGAGGGAGTGCTATAATACAAGTGCATTTGTTTCTGGAGGGAGTGCTATAATACAAGTGTATGTGTTTGTGGAGGGAGTGCGATAATACAAGTGTATGTGTTTCTGGAGGGAGTGCTATAATACAAGGGTATGTGTCTCTGGAGGGAGTGTGATAATACAAGTGTATGTGTTTCTGGAGGGAGTGCTATAATACAAGGGTATGTGTCTCTGGAGGGAGTGTGATAATACAAGTGTATGTGTTTCTGGAGGGAGTGCTATAATACAAGGGTATGTGTCTCTGGAGGGAGTGTGATAATACAACTGCATGTGTCTCTGGAGTGAGTGCTACAATACAAGTGAATGTGTTTCTGGAGGGAGAGCGATAATACAAGTGTATGTGTTTCTGGAGGGAGGGCTATAATACAAGTGCATTTGTTTCTGGAGGGAGTGCTATAATAAAAGTGCATGTGTCTCTGGAGTGAGTGCTACAATACAAGTGTATGTGTTTCTGGAGGGAGGGCTATAATACAACTGCATGTGTTTCTGGAGGGTGTGCTATAATACAAGTGTATGTGTTTCTGGAGGGAGGGCTATAATACAAGTGCATTTGTTTCTGGAGGGAGTACTGTAATACAAGTGTATGTGTTTCTGGAGGGAGTGCTACAATACAAGTGTATGTGTTTCTGGAGGGAGTACTGTAATACAAGTGTATGTGTTTCTGGAGGGAGTGCTATAATACAAGTGTATGTGTTTCTGGAGGGAGTGCTATAATACAAGGGTATGTGTCTCTGGAGGGAGTGCGATAATACAAGGGTATGTGTCTCTGGAGGGAGTGCTATAATACAAGTGCATTTGTTTCTGGAGGGAGTGCTAGAATACAAGTGTATGTGTTTGTGGAGGGAGTGCGATAATACAAGTGTATGTGTTTCTGGAGGGAGTGCGATAATACAAGTGTATGTGTTTCAGGAGGGAGTACTGTAATACAAGTGTATGTGTTTCTGGAGGGAGTGCTATAATACAAGTGTATGTGTTTCTGGAGGGAGTGCTATAATACAAGGGTATGTGTCTCTGGAGGGAGTGCTATAATACAAGTGCATTTGTTTCTGGAGGGAGTGCTGTAATACAAGTGTATGTGTTTCTGGAGGGAGTGCTATAATACAAGTGTATGTGTTTCTGGAGGGAGTGCTATAATACAAGGGTATGTGTCTCTGGAGGGAGTGCTATAATACAAGTGCATTTGTTTCTGGAGGGAGTGCTATAATACAAGTGTATGTGTTTGTGGAGGGAGTGCTATAATACAAGTGTATGTGTTTCTGGAGGGACTACTGTAATACAAGTGTATGTGTTTCTGGAGGGAGTGCTATAATACAAGTGTATGTGTTTCTGGAGGGAGTGCTATAATACAAGTGTATGTGTTTCTGGAGGGAGTACTGTAATACAAGTGTATGTGTTTCTGGAGGGAGTGCTATAATACAAGTGTATGTGTTTCTGGAGGGAGTGCTATAATACAAGTGTATGTGTTTCTGGAGGGAGTGCTATAATACAAGTGTATGTGTTTCTGGAGGGAGTACTGTAATACAAGTGCATGTGTTTCTGGAGGGAGTGCGATAATACAAGTGTATGTGTTTTTGGAGGGAGTGCTATAATACAAGTGTATGTGTTTCTGGAGGGAGTACTGTAATACAAGTGCATGTGTTTCTGGAGGGAGTGCGATAATACAAGTGTATGTGTTTGTGGAGGGAGTGCTATAATACAAGTGTATGTGTTTCTGGAGGGAGTACTGTAATACAAGTGTATGTGTTTCTGGAGGGAGTGCTATAATACAAGTGTATGTGTTTCTGGAGGGAGTGCTATAATACAAGTGTATGTGTTTCTGGAGGGAGTACTGTAATACAAGTGTATGTGTTTCTGGAGGGAGTGCTATAATACAAGTGTATGTGTTTCTGGAGGGAGTGCTATAATACAAGTGTATGTGTTTCTGGAGGGAGTGCTATAATACAAGTGTATGTGTTTCTGGAGGGAGTACTGTAATACAAGTGCATGTGTTTCTGGAGGGAGTGCGATAATACAAGTGTATGTGTTTTTGGAGGGAGTGCTATAATACAAGTGTATGTGTTTCTGGAGGGAGTACTGTAATACAAGTGCATGTGTTTCTGGAGGGAGTGCGATAATACAAGTGTATGTGTTTTTGGAGGGAGTGCTATAATACAAGTGTATGTGTTTCTGGAGTGAGTGCTATAATACAAGTGTATGTGTTTCTGGAGGGAGTACTGTAATACAAGTGGATGTGTTTCTGGAGGGAGTGCGATAATACAAGTGTATGTGTTTCTGGAGGGAGTGCTTTAATACAAGGGTATGTGTTTCTGGAGGGAGTACTGTAATACAAGTGTATGTGTTTCTGGAGGGAGTGCTATAATACAAGTGTATGTGTTTTTGGAGGGAGTGCTATAATACAAGTGTATGTGTTTCTGGAGGGAGTGCTATAATACAGGTGCATGTGTTTCTGGAGGGAGTGCGATAATACATGTGTATGTGTTTCTGGAGGGAGTGCTATAATACAGGTGTATGTGTTTCTGGAGGGTGTGCTATGATACAAGTGTATGTGTTTCTGGAGGGAGTGCTATAATACAAGGGTATGTGTCTCTGGAGTGAGTGCTATAATACAAGGGTATGTTTCTCTGCAGGGTGTGCTGTAATACAAGCGTATGTGTCTCTGGAGGGTGGGCTATCATACAAGGTTAAATGTCTCTGGAGGGTGTGCTATAATACAAGGGTATGTTTCTCTGCAGCATTTGCTGTAATACAAGCGTATGCGTCTCTGGAGGGAGTGCTATAATACAAGGGTATGTTTCTCTGCAGCATTTGCTGTAATACAAGCGTATGCGTCTCTGGAGGGTGGGCTACAATACAAGGTTAAATGTCTGGAGGGAGTGCTATAAGACAAGGATATGTGTCTCTGGACGGATTGCTGTAATACAAGTGTATGTGTATCTGCAGGGAGTGCTAAAATACAAGTGTATGTGTTACTGGAGGGAGTGCTAGAAGACAAGGATATGTGTCTCTGGACGGAATGCTGTAATACAAGTGTATGTGTATCTGCAGAGAGTGCTATAATACAAGTGTATGTGTTTCTGGAGGGAGTGCTATAATATAAGGGTATGTGTCTCTGGAGGGAGAGCTATAATACAAGTGCATTTGTTTCTGGAGGGAGTGCTATAATACAAGGGTATGTGTCTCTGGAGGGAGTGCTATAATACAAGTGTATGTGTTTCTGGAGGGAGTGCGATAATACAAGTGTATGTGTCTCTGGAGGGAGTGCTATAATACAAGGGGATGTGTCTCTGGAGGGAGTGCGATAATACAAGGTTATGTGTTTCTGGAGGGAGTGCTATAATACAAGGGTATGTGTCTCTGGAGGGAGTGCGATAATACAAGGGTATGTGTCTCTGGAGGGAGTGCTATAATACAAGGGAATGTGTCTCTGCAGGGAGTGCTATAATACAAGTGCATTTGTTTCTGGAGGGAGTGCTATAATACAAGTGTATGTGTTTGTGGAGGGAGTGCGATAATACAAGTGTATGTGTTTCTGGAGGGAGTGCTATAATAGAAGTGTATGTGTTTCTGGAGGGAGTGCTATAATACAAGGGAATGTGTCTCTGCAGGGAGTGCTATAATACAAGTGTATGTGTTTGTGGAGGGAGTGCGATAATACAAGTGTATGTGTTTCTGGAGGGAGTGCTATAATACAAGTGTATGTGTTTGTGGAGGGATTGCTATAATACAAGTGCATGTGTTTCTGGAGGGAGTGCTATAATACATGGGTATGTGTTTCTGGAGGGAGTGCTATAATACAAGGGTATGTGTCTCTGGAGGGAGTGCTATAATACAAGTGCATTTGTTTCTGGAGGGAGTGCTGTAATACAAGTGTTTGTGTTTCTGGAGGGAGTGCTATAATACAAGGGTATGTGTCTCTGGAGGGAGTGTGATAATACAAGTGTATGTGTTTCTGGAGGGAGTGCTATAATACAAGGGTATGTGTCTCTGGAGGGGGTGTGATAATACAAGTGTATGTGTTTCTGGAGGGAGTGCTATAATACAAGGGTATGTGTCTCTGGAGGGAGTGTGAAAATACAACTGCATGTGTCTCTGGAGTGAGTGCTACAATACAAGTGTATGTGTTTCTGGAGGGAGGGCTATAATACAAGTGCATTTGTTTCTGGAGGGAGTGCTATAATACAAGAGCATTTGTTACTGGAGGGAGTGCTACAATACAAGTGTATGTGTTTCTGGAGGGAGTGCGATAATACAAGTGTATGTGTTTCTGGAGGGAGTGCGATAATACAAGTGTTTGTGTTTCTGGAGGGAGGGCTATAATACAAGTGCATGTGTTTCTGGAGGGAGTGCTATAATACAAGGGTATGTGTTTCTGGAGGGAGTGCTATAATACAACTGCATGTGTTTCTGGAGGGAGTGCTATAATACAAGTGTATGTGTTTCTGGAGGGAGTGCTATAATACAAGGGTATGTGTTTCTGGAGGGAGTGCTATAATACAACTGCATGTGTTTCTGGAGGGAGTGCTATAATACAAGAGCATTTGTTACTGGAGGGAGTGCTATAATACAAGTGTATGTGTTTCTGGAGGGAGTGCTATAATACAAGTGTATGTGTTTTTGGAGGGAGTGCTATAATATAAAGGTATGTGTCTCTGGACGGAATGCTATAATACAAGGTTATGTGTCTCTGGTGGGAGTGCTATAATACAAGGGTATGTGTCTCTGGAGGGAGTGCTAGAATACAAGTGTATGTGTTTCTGGAGGGGGGTGCTATAATACAAGTGTATGTGTATCTGCAGGGAGTGCTATAATACAAGGGTATGTGTATCTGGAGGGAGTGCTGCAATACAAGGGTATGTGTTTCTGGAGGGAGTGCTATAATACAAGTGAATGTGTATCTGCAGGGAGTGCTATAATACAAGGGTATGTGTCTCTGGAGGGAGTGCTACAATACAAATGTATGTGTTTCTGGAGGGAGTGCTATAATATAAGTGTATGTGTTTCTGGAGGGAGTGCTACAATACAAATGTATGTGTTTCTGGAGGGAGTGCTATAATATAAGTGTATGTGTTTCTGGAGGGAGTGCTATAATACAAGGGTATGTGTCTCTGTAGGGAGTGTTATAATGCAAGGATATGTGTCTCTGGAGGGAGTGCTATAATACAAGGTTATGTGTTTCTGGAGGGAGTGCTATAATACAAGTGTATGTGTTTCTGGAGGGAGTGCGATAATAAAAGGGTATGTGTCTCTGGAGGGAGTGCTGTAATACAAGTGCATTTGTTTCTGGAGGGAGTGCTATAATACAAGTGTATGTGTTTGTGGAGGGAGTGCGAGAATACAAGTGCATTTGTTTCTGGAGGGAGTGCTATAATACAAGTGTATGTGTTTCTGGAGGGAGTGCGATAATACAAGTGTATGTGTTTCTGGAGGGAGTGCTATAATACAAGTGTATGTGTTTCTGGAGGGAGTGCTATAATACAAGTGTTTGTGTTTCTGGAGGGAGTGCTATAATAAAAGGGTATGTGTCTCTGGAGGGAGTGCTGTAATACAAGTGCATTTGTTTCTGGAGGGAGTGCTACAATACAAGTGTATGTGTATCTGGAGGGAGTGCGATAATACAAGTGTATGTGTTTCTGGAGGGAGTGCTATAATAAAAGTGTATGTGTTTCTGGAGGGTGTGCAATAATACAAGTGTATGTGCTTCTGGAGGGAGTGCTGTAATACAAGTGTATGTGTCTCTGGAGGGAGTGTTATAATGCAAGGATATGTGTCTCCGGAGGGAGTGCTATAATAAAAGGGTATGTGTTTCTGGAGGGAGTAATGTAATACAAGTGCATTTGTTTCTGGAGGGAGTGCTATAATACAAGTGTATGTGTTTCTGGAGGGAGGGCGATAATAAAAGGGTATGTGTCTCTGGAGGGAGTGCTGTAATACAAGTGCATTTGTTTCTGGAGGGAGTGCTATAATAGAAGTGTATATGTTTCTGGAGGGAGTGCTATAATACAAGTGCATTTGTTTCTGGAGGGAGTGCTAAAATTCAAGAGTATGTGTTTCTGGAGGGAGTACTGTAATACAAGTGTTTGTGTTTCTGGAGGGAGTGCTATAATGCAAGTGTATGTGTTTCTGGAGGGAGTGCTATAATAAAAGTGTATGAGTCTCTGGAGGGAGTGCTGTAATACAAGTGCATTTGTTTCTGGAGGGACTGCTACAATACAAGTGTATGTGTTTGTGGAGATAGTGCTATAATACAAGTGCATTTGTTTCTGGAGGGATTGCTATAATACAAGTGTATGTGTTTCTGGAGGGAGTGCGATAATACAAGTGTATGTGTTTCTGGAGGGAGTGCTATAATTCAAGTGTATGTGTTTCTGGAGGGAGTACTGCAATATAAGTGTTTGTGTTTCTGGAGGGAGTGCTATAATAAAAGGGTATGTGTCTCAGGAGGGAGTGCTATAATAAAAGGGTATGTGTCTCAGGAGGGAGTGCTGTAATACAAGTGCATTTGTTTCTGGAGGGAGTGGTATAATACAAGTGTATGTGTTTCTGGAGGGAGTGCGATAATGCAAGTGTATGTGTTTCTGGAGGGAGGGCTATAATACAACTCCATGTGTTTCTGGAGGGAGTGCTATAATACAAGAGCATTTGTTTCTGGAGGGAGTGCGGCAATACAAGTGTATGTGTTTCTGGAGGGAGTGCGATAATACAAGTGTATGTGTTTCTGGAGGGAGTGCTATAATACAAGTGTATGTGTTTCTGGAGGGAGTGATATAATACAAGTGTTTGTGTTTCTGGAGGGAGTGCTATAATACAAGGGTATGTGTCTCTGGAGGGAGTGTTTTAATGCAAGGATATGTGTCTCCAGAGGGAGTGCTATAATACAAGTGTATGTGTTTGTGGAGGGAGTGCTATAATACAAGGGTATGTGTTTCTGGAGGGAGTGCTATAATACAAGTGTATGTGTTTGTGGAGGGAGTGCTATAATACAAGTGCATTTGTTTCTGGAGGGAGTGCGATAATACAAGTGTATGTGTTTCTGGAGGGAGTGCAAAAATTCAAGTGTATGTGTTTCTGGAGGGAGTACTGTAATACAAGTGTTTGTGTTTCTGGAGGGAGTGCTATAATAAAAGGGTATGTGTCTCTGGAGGGAGTGCTGTAATACAAGTGCATTTGTTTCTGGAGGGAGTGCTATAATACAAGTGTATGTGTTTCTGGAGGGAGTGCGATAATAGAAGTGTATGTGTTTCTGGAGGGAGTGCGATAATACAAGTGTATGTGTTTCTGGAGGGAGTGCTATAATACAAGTGTATGTGTTTCTGGAGGGAGTGCTATAATACAAGTGTATGTGTCTCTGGAGGGTGTGCTATGATACAAGTGTATGTGTTTCTGGAGGGAGTGCGATAATACAAGTGTATGTGTCTCTGGAGGGAGTGCTATAATACAAGGGTATGTGTCTCTGCAGGGTGTGCTGCAATACAAGCGTATGTGTCTCTGGAGGGTGGGCTATCATACAAGGGTAAATGTCTCTGGAGGGTGTGCTATAATACAAGGGTATGTTTCTCTGCAGGGTGTGCTGTAATACAAGCGTATGTGTCTCTGGAGGGTGGGCTATCATACAAGGGTAAATGTCTCTGGAGGGAGTGCTACAATACAAATGTATGTGTTTCTGGAGGGAGTGCTATAATATAAGTGTATGTGTTTCTGGAGGGAGTGCTATAATACAAGTGTATGTGTTTCTGGAGGGAGTGCGATAATAAAAGGGTATGTGTCTCTGGAGGGAGTGCTGTAATACAAGTGCATTTGTTTCTGGAGGGAGTGCTATAATACAAGGGTATGTGTTTCTGGAGGGAGTGTTATAATGCAAGGATATGTGTCTCTGGAGGGAGTGCTATAATACAAGGGTATGTGTTTCTGGAGGGAGTGCTATAATACAAGTGTATGTGTTTCTGGAGGGAGTGCGATAATAAAAGGGTATGTGTCTCTGGAGGGAGTGCTGTAATACAAGTGCATTTGTTTCTGGAGGGAGTGCTATAATACAAGTGTATGTGTTTGTGGAGGGAGTGCTATAATACAAGTGCATTTGTTTCTGGAGGGAGTGCTATAATACAAGTGTATGTGTTTCTGGAGGGAGTGCGATAATAGAAGTGTATGTGTTTCTGGAGGGAGTGCTATAATTCAAGTGCATGTGTTTCTGGAGGGAGTACTGTAATACAAGTGTTTGTGTTTCTGGAGGGAGTGCTATAATATAAGGGTATGTGTCTCTGGAGGGAGTGCTGTAATACAAGTGCATTTGTTTCTGGAGGGAGTGCTACAATACAAGTGTATGTGTTTCTGGAGGGAGTGCGATAATACAAGTGTATGTGTTTCTGGAGGGAGGGCTATAATACAACTGCATGTGTTTCTGGAGGGAGTGCTACAATACAAGTGTATGTGTTTCTGGAGGGAGTGCGATAATACAAGTGTATGTGTTTCTGGAGGGAGTGCTATAATACAAGTGTATGTGTTTCTGGAGGGTGTGCAATAATACAAGTGTATGTGCTTCTGGAGGGAGTGCTGTAATACAAGTGTATGTGTCTCTGGAGGGAGTGTTATAATGCAAGGATATGTGTCTCCGGAGGGAGTGCTATAATAAAAGGGTATGTGTTTCTGGAGGGAGTACTGTAATACAAGTGCATTTGTTTCTGGAGGGAGTGCTATAATTCAAGTGTATGTGTTTCTGGAGGGAGAACTGTAATACAAGTGCATTTGTTTCTGGAGGGAGTGCTATAATACAAGTGTATGTGTTTGTGGAGGGAGTGCTATAATACAAGTGCATTTGTTTCTGGAGGGAGTGCTATAATACAAGTGCATTTGTTTCTGGAGGGAGTGCTATAATACAAGTGCATTTGTTTCTGGAGGGAGTGCTATAATACAAGTGCATTTGTTTCTGGAGGGAGTGCTATAATACAAGTGTATGTGTTTCTGGAGGGAGTGCTATAATACAAGTGTATGTGTTTCTGGAGGGAGTGCGATAATAAAAGGGTATGTGTCTCTGGAGGGAGTGCTGTAATACAAGTGCATTTGTTTCTGGAGGGAGTGCTATAATACAAGTGTATGTGTTTCTGGAGGGAGTGCTATAATACAAGTGCATTTGTTTCTGGAGGGAGTGCTAAAATTCAAGTGTATGTGTTTCTGGAGGGAGTACTGTAATACAAGTGTTTGTGTTTCTGGAGGGAGTGCTATAATGCAAGTGTATGTGTTTCTGGAGGGAGTGCTATAATAAAAGGCTATGTTTCTCTGGAGGGAGTGCTGTAATACAAGTGCATTTGTTTCTGGAGGGAGTGCTACAATACAAGTGTATGTGTTTGTGGAGGGAGTGCTATAATACAAGTGCATTTGTTTCTGGAGGGAGTGCTATAATACAAGTGTATGTGTTTCTGGAGGGAGGGCTATAATACAACTGCATGTGTTTCTGGAGGGAGTGCTACAATACAAGTGTATGAGTTTCTGGAGGGAGTGCTACAATACAAGTGTATGTGTTTCTGGAGGGAGTGCTATAATACAAGTGTATGTGTTTCTGGAGGGTGTGCAATAATACAAGTGTATGTGCTTCTGGAGGGAGTGCTGTAATACAAGTGTATGTGTCTCTGGAGGGAGTGTTATAATGCAAGGATATGTGTCTCCGGAGGGAGTGCTGTAATAAAAGGGTATGTGTTTCTGGAGGGAGTACTGTAATACAAGTGCATTTGTTTCTGGAGGGAGTGCTATAATTCAAGTGTATGTGTTTCTGGAGGGAGTACTGTAATACAAGTGCATTTGTTTCTGGAGGGAGTGCTATAATACAAGTGTATGTGTTTGTGGAGGGAGTGCTATAATACAAGTGCATTTGTTTCTGGAGGGAGTGGTATAATGCAAGTGTATGTGTTTCTGGAGGGAGTGCGATAATGCAAGTGTATGTGTTTCTGGAGGGAGGGCTATAATACAACTGCATGTGTTTCTGGAGGGAGTGCTATAATACAAGAGCATTTGTTTCTGGAGGGAGTGCGGCAATACAAGTGTATGTGTTTCTGGAGGGAGTGCTATAATACAAGTGTATGTGTTTGTGGAGGGAGTGCTATAATACAAGTGTATGTGTTTCTGGAGGGAGTGCGATAATACAAGTGTATGTGTTTCTGGAGGGAGTGCTATAATACAAGTGTATGTGTTTCTGGAGGGTGTGCTATGATACAAGTGTATGTGTTTCTGGAGGGAGTGCGATAATACAAGTGTAGGTGTTTCTGGAGGGAGTGCTATAATACAAGGGTATGTGTCTCTGGAGGGAGTGCTATAATACAAGGGTATGTGTCTCTGCAGGGTGTGCTGCAATACAAGCGTATGTGTCTCTGGAGGGTGGGCTATCATACAAGGGTAAATGTCTCTGGAGGGTGTGCTATAATACAAGGGTATGTTTCTCTGCAGGGTGTGCTGTAATACAAGCGTATGTGTCTCTGGAGGGTGGGCTATCATACAAGGGTAAATGTCTCTGGAGGGTGTGCTATAATACAAGGATATGTGTCTCTGGAGGGAGTGCGATAATACAAGTGTTTGTGTTTCTGGAGGGAGTGCTATAATAAAAGGGTATGTGTCTCTGGAGGGAGTGCTGTAATACAGGTGCATTTGTTTCTGGAGGGAGTGCTATAATTCAAGTGTATGTGTTTCTGGAGGGAGTGCGATAATACAAGTGTTTGTGTTTCTGGAGGGAGGGCTATAATAAAACTGCATGTGTTTCTGGAGGGAGTGCTATAATACAAGAGCATTTGTTACTGGAGGGAGTGCTACAATACAAGTGTATGTGTTTCTGGAGGGAGTGCGATAATACAAGTGTATGTGTTTCTGGAGGGAGTGCTATAATACAAGGGTATGTGTTTCTGGAGGGAGTGCTATAATACAAGTGTATGTGTTTCTGGAGGGAGTGCTATAATATAAAGGTATGTGTCTCTGGACGGAATGCTCTAATACAAGGTTATGTGTCTCTGGTGGGAGTGCTATAATACAAGGGTATGTGTCTCTGGAGGGGGTGCTATAATACAAGTGTATGTGTATCTGCAGGGAGTGCTATAATACAAGGGTATGTGTATCTGGAGGGAGTGCTACAATACAAGGGTATGCGTTTCTGGAGGGAGTTCTATAATACAAGTGAATGTGTATCTGCAGGGAGTGCTATAATACAAGGGTATGTGTCTCTGGAGGGAGTGCTACAATACAAATGTATGTGTTTCTGGAGGGAGTGCTATAATATAAGTGTATGTGTTTCTGGAGGGAGTGCTATAATACAAGTGTATGTGTTTCTGGAGGGAGTGCGATAATAAAAGGGTATGTGTCTCAGGAGGGAGTGCTGTAATACAAGTCCATTTGTTTCTGGAGGGAGTGCTATAATACAAGGGTATGTGTTTCTGGAGGGAGTGTTATAATGCAAGGATATGTGTCTCTGGAGGGAGTGCTATAATACAAGGGTATGTGTTTCTGGAGGGAGTGCTATAATACAAGTGTATGTGTTTCTGGAGGGAGTGCGATAATAAAAGGGTATGTGTCTCTGGAGGGAGTGCTGTAATACAAGTGCATTTGTTTCTGGAGGGAGTGCTATAATACAAGTGTATGTGTTTGTGGAGGGAGTGCTATAATACAAGTGCATTTGTTTCTGGAGGGAGTGCTATAATACAAGTGTTTGTGTTTCTGGAGGGAGTGCTATAATATAAGGGTATGTGTCTCTGGAGGGAGTGCTGTAATACAAGTGCATTTGTTTCTGGAGGGAGTGCTACAATACAAGTGTATGTGTTTCTGGAGGGAGTGCGATAATACAAGTGTATGTGTTTCTGGAGGGAGGGCTATAATACAACTGCATGTGTTTCTGGAGGGAGTGCTACAATACAAGTGTATGTGTTTCTGGAGGGAGTGCGATAATACAAGTGTATGTGTTTCTGGAGGGAGTGCTATAATACAAGTGTATGTGTTTCTGGAGGGTGTGCAATAATACAAGTGTATGTGCTTCTGGAGGGAGTGCTGTAATACAAGTGTATGTGTCTCTGGAGGGAGTGTTATAATGCAAGGATATGTGTCTCCGGAGGGAGTGCTATAATAAAAGGGTATGTGTTTCTGGAGGGAGTACTGTAATACAAGTGCATTTGTTTCTGGAGGGAGTGCTATAATTCAAGTGTATGTGTTTCTGGAGGGAGAACTGTAATACAAGTGCATTTGTTTCTGGAGGGAGTGCTATAATACAAGTGTATGTGTTTGTGGAGGGAGTGCTATAATACAAGTGCATTTGTTTCTGGAGGGAGTGCTATAATACAAGTGTATGTGTTTGTGGAGGGAGTGCTATAATACAAGTGCATTTGTTTCTGGAGGGAGTGCTATAATACAAGTGCATTTGTTTCTGGAGGGAGTGCTATAATAAAAGTGTATGTGTTTCTGGAGGGAGTGCTATAATACAAGTGTATGTGTTTCTGGAGGGAGTGCGATAATAAAAGGGTATGTGTCTCTGGAGGGAGTGCTGTAATACAAGTGCATTTGTTTCTGGAGGGAGTGCTATAATACAAGTGTATGTGTTTCTGGAGGGAGTGCTATAATACAAGTGCATTTGTTTCTGGAGGGAGTGCTAAAATTCAAGTGTATGTGTTTCTGGAGGGAGTACTGTAATACAAGTGTTTGTGTTTCTGGAGGGAGTGCTATAATGCAAGTGTATGTGTTTCTGGAGGGAGTGCTATAATAAAAGGGTATGTGTCTCTGGAGGGAGTGCTGTAATACAAGTGCATTTGTTTCTGGAGGGAGTGCTACAATACAAGTGTATGTGTTTGTGGAGGGAGTGCTATAATACAAGTGCATTTGTTTCTGGAGGGAGTGCTATAATTCAAGTGTATGTGTTTCTGGAGGGAGTACTGCAATATAAGTGTTTGTGTTTCTGGAGGGAGTGCTATAATAAAAGGGTATGTGTCTCAGGAGGGAGTGCTGTAATACAAGTGCATTTGTTTCTGGAGGGAGTGCGATAATGCAAGTGTATGTGTTTCTGGAGGGAGGGCTATAGTACAACTGCATGTGTTTCTGGAGGGAGTGCTATAATACAAGAGCATTTGTTTCTGGAGGGAGTGCGGCAATACAAGTGTATGTGTTTCTGGAGGGAGTGCGATAATACAAGTGTATGTGTTTCTGGAGGGAGTGATATAATACAAGTGTTTGTGTTTCTGGAGGGAGTGCTATAATACAAGGGTATGTGTCTGTGGAGGGAGTGTTATAATGCAAGGATATGTGTCTCCAGAGGGAGTGCTATAATACAAGTGTATGTGTTTGTGGAGGGAGTGCTATAATACAAGGGTATGTGTTTCTGGAGGGAGTGCTATAATACAAGTGTATGTGTTTGTGGAGGGAGTGCTATAATACAAGTGTATGTGTTTCTGGAGGGAGTGCGATAATACAAGTGTATGTGTTTCTGGAGGGAGTGCAAAAATTCAAGTGTATGTGTTTCTGGAGGGAGTACTGTAATACAAGTGTTTGTGTTTCTGGAGGGAGTGCTATAATAAAAGGGTATGTGTCTCTGGAGGGAGTGCTATAATACAAGAGCATTTGTTTCTGGAGGGAGTGCTACAATACAAGTGTTTGTGTTTCTGGAGGGAGTGCTATAATACAAGGCTATGTGTCTCTGCAGGGAGTGCTATAATACATGGACATGTGTCTCTGGACGGAATGCTATAATACAAGGGTATGTGTCTCTGGAGGGAGTGCTATAATACAAGTGTATGTGTTTCTGGAGGGAGTGCGATAATACAAGTGTATGTGTTTCTGGAGGGAGTGCTATCATACAAGTGTATGTGTTTCTGGAGGGAGTGCTATAATACAAGGGTATGTGTCTCTGGAGGGAGTGTTATAATGCAAGGATATGTGTCTCCGGAGGGAGTGCTATAATACAAGGGTATGTGTCCCTGGAGGGAGTGCTATAATACAAGTGTATGTGCTTCTGGAGGGAGTGCTATAATACAAGTGTATGTGTTTCTGGAGGGAGTGCTATAATACAAGGGTATGTGTCTCTGGAGGGAGTGTTATAATGCAAGGATATGTGTGTCTGGAGGGAGTGCTATAATACAAGTGCATTTGTTTCTGGAGGGAGTGCTATAATACAAGTGTTTGTGTTTGTGGAGGGAGTGCTATAATACAAGTGTATGTGTTTCTGGAGGGAGTGCGATAATACAAGTGTATGTGTTTATGGACGGAGTGCTATAATACAAGTGTATGTGTTTCTGGAGGGAGTGCGATAATACAAGTGTATGTGTTTCTGGAGGGAGTGCTATAATAAAAGGGTATGTGTCTCTGGAGGGAGTGCTATAATACAAGTGCATCTGTTTCTGGAGGGAGTGCTATAATACAAGTGTATGTGTTTGTGGAGGGAGTGCTATAATACAAGTGTATGTGTTTCTGGAGGGAGTGCGATAATACAAGTGTATGTGTTTATGGAGGGAGTGCTATAATACAAGTGTATGTGTTTCTGGAGGGAGTGCTATAATACAAGAGTATGTGTTTCTGGAGGGAGTGCTATAATACAAGGGTATGTGTCTCTGGAGGAAGTGTTATAATGCAGGGAGATGTGTCTCTGGAGGGAGTGCTATAATACAAGTGCATTTATTTCTGGAGGGAGTGCTATAATACAAGGGTATGTGTTTCTGGAGGGAATGCGATAATACAAGTGTATGTGTTTCTGGAGGGAGTGCTATAATTCAAGTGTATGTGTTTCTGGAGGGAGTACTGTAATACAAGTGTTTGTGTTTCTGGAGGGAGTGCTATAATAAAAGGGTCTGTGTCTCTGGAGGGAGTGCTGTAATACAAGTGCATTTGTTTCTGGAGGGAGTGGTATAATACAAGTGTATGTGTTTCTGGAGGGAATGCGATAATACAAGTGTATGTGTTTCTGGAGGGAGTGCTATAATTCAAGTGTATGTGTTTCTGGAGGGAGTACTGTAATACAAGTGTTTGTGTTTCTGGAGGGAGTGCTATAATAAAAGGGTCTGTGTCTCTGGAGGGAGTGCTGTAATACAAGTGCATTTGTTTCTGGAGGGAGTGGTATAATACAAGTGTATGTGTGTCTGGAGGGAGTGAGATAATACAAGTGTATGTGTTTCTGGAGGGAGGGCTATAATACAAGTGTATGTGCTTCTGGAGGGAGTGCTATAATACAAGTGTTTGTGTTTCTGGAGGGAGTGCTATAATACAAGGGTATGTGTCTCTGGAGGGAGTGTTATAATGCAAGGATATGTGTCTCCGGAGGGAGTGCTATAATACAAGGGTATATGTCCCTGGAGGGAGTGCTATAATACAAGTGCATTTGTTTCTGGAGGGAGTGCTATAATACAAGTGTATGTGTCTCTGGAGGGAGTGCTATAATACAAGTGCATTTGTTTCTGGAGGGAGTGCTATAATACAAGTGTATGTGTCTCTGGAGGGAGTGTTATAATGCAAGGATATGTGTCTCTGGAGGTAGTGCTATAATACAAGTGCATTTGTTTCTGGAGGGAGTGCTATAATACAAGTGTATGTGTCTCTGGAGGGAGTGTTATAATGCAAGGGTATGTGTCTCTGGAGGGAGTACTGTAATACAAGTGTTTGTGTTTCTGGAGGGAGTGCTATAATACAAGGATATGTGTCTCTGGACGGAATGCTGTAATACAAGTGTATGTGTATCTGCAGGGAGTGCTATAATACAAGTGTATGTCTTTCTGGAGGGAGTGCTATAAGACACGGATATGTGTCTCTGGACGGAATGCTGTAATACAAGTGTATGTGTATCTGCAGAGAGTGCTATAATACAAGTGTATGTGTCTCTGGACGGAATGCTATAATACAAGGGTATGTGTCTCTGCAGGGAGTGCTATAATACAAGTGTATGTGTTTCTGGACGGAGCGCTATAATACAAGGGTATGTGTCTCTGGAGGGAGTGCTATAATACAAGGGTATGTGTCTCTGGAGGGAGCGCTATAATACAAGGGTATGTGTCTCTGGAGGGAGTGCTATAATACAAGTGCATATGTTTCTGGAGGGAGTGCTACAATACAAGGGTATGTGTCTCTGCCGGGAGTGCGATAATATATGGATATGTGTCTCTGGACGGAATGCTATAATACAAGGGTATGTGTCTCTGCAGGGAGTGCGATAATATATGGATATGTGTCTCTGGACGGAATGCTATAATACAAGGGTATGTGTCTCTGGAGGGAGTGCCAGAATACAAGTGTATGTGTTTCTGGAGGGAGTGCTATAATACAAGTGTATGTGTATCTGCAGGGAGTGTGAAATACAAGTATATGTGTTTCTGGAGGGAGTGCTATAATACAAGTGTATGTGTATCTGCAGGGAGTGCTATAATACAAGTGTATGTGTCTCTGGAGGGAGTGCTCTCATACAAGTGTATGTGTTTCTGGAGGGAGTGCCATAACACAAGTGTATGTGTATCTGCAGGGAGTGCTATAATACAAGGGTATGTGTCTCTGGAGGGAGTGCTATAATACAAGTGTATGTGTTTCTGGAGGGAGTGCTATAATATAAGGGTATGTGTCTCTAGAGGGAGTGCTATAATACAAGGGTATGTCTCTCTGCAGGGAGTGCTATAATACATGGACATGTGTCTCTGGACGGAATGCTACAATACAAGTTTGTATTTCTGGATGGAGTGCGATAATACAAGTGTATGTGTTTCTGGAGGGAGTGCTATAATAGAAGTGTATTTGTTTCTGGAGGGAGTGCTATAATACAAGGGTATGTGTTTCAGGAGGGAGTGCTATAATGCAAGTGCATTTGTTTCTGGAGGGAGTACTGTAATACAAGTGTATGTGTTTCTGGAGGGAGTGCTATAATACAAGTGTATGTGTTTATTGAGGGAGTGCGATAATACAAGGTTATGTGTCTCTGGAGGGAGTGCTATAATACAAGTGCATTTGTTTCTGGAGGGAGTGCTGTAATACAAGTGTATGTGTTTGTGGACGGAGTGCGATAATACAAGTGTATGTGTTTCTGGAGGGAGTACTGTAATACAAGTGTATGTGTTTCTGGAGGGAGTGCTATAATACAAGTGTATGTGTTTCTGGAGGGAGTGCGATAATACAAGGGTATGTGTCTCTGGAGGGAGTGCTATAATACAAGTGCATTTGTTTCTGGAGGGAGTGCTGTAATACAAGTGTATGTGTTTGTGGACGGAGTGCGATAATACAAGTGTATGTGTTTCTGGAGGGAGTGCGATAATACAAGTGTATGTGTTTCTGGAGGGAGGGCTATTATACAACTGTATGTGTTTCTGGAGGGAGTGCTATAATACAAGTGCATTTGTTTCTGGAGGGAGTGCTATAATACAAGTGTATGTGTTTCTGGAGGGAGTGCGATAATACAAGGGTATGTGTCTCTGGAGGGAGTGCTATAATACAAGTGCATTTGTTTCTGGAGGGAGTGCTGTAATACAAGTGTATGTGTTTGTGGACGGAGTGCGATAATACAAGTGTATGTGTTTCTGGAGGGAGTGCGATAATACAAGTGTATGTGTTTCTGGAGGGAGTGCTATTATACAACTGTATGTGTTTCTGGAGGGAGTGCTATAATACAAGTGCATTTGTTTCTGGAGGGAGTGCTATAATACAAGTGTATGTGTTTCTGGAGGGAGTGCTAAAATACAAGTGTATGTGTTTCTGGAGGGAGTGCGATAATACAAGGGTATGTGTCTCTGGAGGGAGTGTTAAAATGTAAGGATATGTGTCTCCGGAGGGAGTGCTATAATACAAGGGTATGTGTCCCTGGAGGGAGTGCTATAATACAAGTGTATGTGCTTCCGGAGGGAGTGCTATAATAGAAGTGTATTTGTTTCAGGAGGGAGTGCTATAATACAAGGGTATGTGTCTCTGGAGGGAGTGCTATAATACAAGGGTATGTGTCTCTGGATGGAGTGCTATAATACAAGGGTATGTGTCTCTGGAGGGAGTGCTATAATACAAGTGCATTTGTTTCTGGAGGGAGTGCTGTAATACAAGTGTATGTGTTTGTGGACGGAGTGCGATAATACAAGTGTATGTGTTTCTGGAGGGAGTGCGATAATACAAGTGTATGTGTTTCTGGAGGGAGTGCTATAATACAAGTGCATTTGTTTCTGGAGGGAGTGCTATAATACAAGTGTATGTGTTTCTGGAGGGAGTGCAATAATACAAGTTTATGTGTTTCTGGAGGGAGTGCGAGAATACAAGTGTATGTGTTTCTGGAGGGAGTGCTATAATACAAGTGTATTTGTTTCAGGAGGGAGTGCTATAATTCAAGTGTATGTGTTTCTGGAGGGAGTACTGTAATACAAGTGTATGTGTTTCTGGAGGAAGTGATATAATACAAGTTTATGTGTTTGTGGAGGGAGTGCGATAATACAAGTGTATGTGTTTCTGGAGGGAGTACTGTAATACAAGTGTATGTGTTTATGGAGGGAGTGATATAATACAAGGGTATGTGTCTCCGGAGGGAGTGCGATAATACAAGTGCATTTGTTTCTGGAGGGAGTGCGAAAATACAAGTGTATGTGTTTGTGGAGGGAGTGCGATAATACAAGTGTATGTGTTTCTGGAGGGAGTGCATTAATACAAGTGTATGTGTTTCTGGAGGGAGTGCTATAATACAAGTGTATGTGTTTCTGGAGGGGTTGCTATAATACAAGTTTATGTGTGTCTGGAGGGAGTGCTGTAATACAAGGGTATGTTTCTCTGCAGGGTGTGCTGTAATACAAGCGTATGTGTCTCTGGCGGGTGGGCTATCATCCAATGATATGTGTCTCTGGAGGGAGTGCTATAATACAATGGTATATGTATCTGGAGGGAGTGCTTTAATACAAGGTTATATGCTCTGGAGGGAGTGCTATAATACAAGGGTATGTGTTTCTGCAGGGAGTGCTATAATACAAGGGTATGTGTTTCTGCAGGGTGTGCTATAATACAAGTGTATGTGTTTCTGGAGGGAGTGCTATAATACAAGTGTATGTGTTTCTGGAGGGAGTGCTATAATACAAGGGTATGTTTCTCTGCAGCATGTGCTGTAATACAAGCGGATGTGTCTCTGGAGGTTAGGCTATAATACAAGGGGAAATGTCTCTGGAGGGTGTGCAATAATACAAGGTTATGTTTCTCTGCAGGGTGTGCTGTAATACAAGCGTATGTGTCTCTGGAGGTTGGGCTATAATACAAGGGGAAATGTCTCTGGAGGGTGTGCTGTAATACAAGTGTATGTGTATCTGCAGGGAGTGCTATAATACAAGTGTTTGTGTTTCTGGAGGGAGTGCAATAATACAAGGGTAAGTGTCACTGGAGGGAGTGCTATAATACAAGGGTATGTGTCTCTGGAGGGAGTGCTATAATACAAGGGTATGTGTCTCTGGAGGGAGTGCTATAATACAAGGGTATGTGTTTCTGTAGGGAGTGCTATGATACAAGGGTATGTGTCTCTGGAGGGAGTGATATAATACAAGTGTATGTGATCTGGAGGTAGTGCTTTAATGCAAGTGAATGTGTTTGTGGAGGGAGTGCGATAATACAAGTGTATGTGTTTCTGGAGGGAGTACTGTAATACAAGTGTATGTGTTTATGGAGGGAGTGATATAATACAAGGGTATGTGTCTCCGGAGGGAGTGCGATAATACAAGTGCATTTGTTTCTGGAGGGAGTGCGAAAATACAAGTGTATGTGTTTGTGGAGGGAGTGCGATAATACAAGTGTATGTGTTTCTGGAGGGAGTGCATTAATACAAGTGTATGTGTTTCTGGAGGGAGTGCTATAATACAAGTGTATGTGTTTCTGGAGGGGTTGCTATAATACAAGTTTATGTGTGTCTGGAGGGAGTGCTGTAATACAAGGGTATGTTTCTCTGCAGGGTGTGCTGTAATACAAGCGTATGTGTCTCTGGCGGGTGGGCTATCATCCAATGATATGTGTCTCTGGAGGGAGTGCTATAATACAATGGTATATGTATCTGGAGGGAGTGCTTTAATACAAGGTTATATGCTCTGGAGGGAGTGCTATAATACAAGGGTATGTGTTTCTGCAGGGAGTGCTATAATACAAGGGTATGTGTTTCTGCAGGGTGTGCTATAATACAAGTGTATGTGTTTCTGGAGGGAGTGCTATAATACAAGTGTATGTGTTTCTGGAGGGAGTGCTATAATACAAGGGTATGTTTCTCTGCAGCATGTGCTGTAATACAAGCGGATGTGTCTCTGGAGGTTAGGCTATAATACAAGGGGAAATGTCTCTGGAGGGTGTGCAATAATACAAGGTTATGTTTCTCTGCAGGGTGTGCTGTAATACAAGCGTATGTGTCTCTGGAGGTTGGGCTATAATACAAGGGGAAATGTCTCTGGAGGGTGTGCTGTAATACAAGTGTATGTGTATCTGCAGGGAGTGCTATAATACAAGTGTTTGTGTTTCTGGAGGGAGTGCAATAATACAAGGGTAAGTGTCACTGGAGGGAGTGCTATAATACAAGGGTATGTGTCTCTGGAGGGAGTGCTATAATACAAGGGTATGTGTCTCTGGAGGGAGTGCTATAATACAAGGGTATGTGTTTCTGTAGGGAGTGCTATGATACAAGGGTATGTGTCTCTGGAGGGAGTGATATAATACAAGTGTATGTGATCTGGAGGTAGTGCTTTAATGCAAGTGAATGTGTTTCTGGAGGGAGTGCGATAATACAAGTGTATGTGATCTGGAGGGAGTGCTATAATACAAGGGTATGTGTATCTGGAGGGAGTGCTTTAATACAAGGGTATGTGTCTCTGGAGGGAGTGCTATAATACAAGTGTATGTGATCTGGAGGGAGTGCTATAATACAAGGGTATGTGTCTCTGGAGTGAGTGCGATAATGCAAGTGCATTTGTTTCTGGAGGGAGTGCTATAATTCAAGTGTATGTGTTTCTGGAGGGAGTACTGTAACACAAGTGTATGTGTTTCTGGAGGGAGTGCGATAATACAAGTGTATGTGTTTGTGGAGGGAGTGCTATAAGACAAGGATATGTGTCTCTGGATGGAATGCTGTAATACAAGTGTATGTGTTTCTGGAGGGAGTGCCATAATACAAGGGTATGTGTCTCTGGAGGTAGTGCTATAATACAAGTGCATTTGTTTCAGGAGGGAGTGCTATCATACTATTGTATGTGTCTCTGGAGGGAGTGCTATAAAAAAGGGTATGTGTCTCTGGAGGGAGTGCTATAATACAAGGGTATGTGTCTCTGGAGGGAGTGCAATAATACAAGGGTATGTGTTTCTGGAGGGAGTGTATGTGTTTCTGGAGGGAGTGCAATAATACAAGGGTAAGTGTCACTGGAGGGAGTGCTATAATACAAGGGTATGTGTCTCTGGAGGGAGTGCTATAATACAAGGGTATGTGTCTCTGGAGGGAGTGCTATAATACAAGGGTATGTGTTTCTGTAGGGAGTGCTATGATACAAGGGTATGTGTCTCTGGAGGGAGTGATATAATACAAGTGTATGTGATCTGGAGGTAGTGCTTTAATGCAAGTGAATGTGTTTCTGGAGGGAGTGCGATAATACAAGTGTATGTGATCTGGAGGGAGTGCTATAATACAAGGGTATGTGTCTCTGGAGGGAGTGCAATAATACAAGGGTATGTGTTTCTGGAGGGAGTGTATGTGTTTCTGGAGGGAGTGCAATAATACAAGGGTAAGTGTCACTGGAGGGAGTGCTATAATACAAGGGTATGTGTCTCTGGAGGGAGTGCTATAATACAAGGGTATGTGTCTCTGGAGGGAGTGCTATAATACAAGGGTATGTGTTTCTGTAGGGAGTGCTATGATACAAGGGTATGTGTCTCTGGAGGGAGTGATATAATACAAGTGTATGTGATCTGGAGGTAGTGCTTTAATGCAAGTGAATGTGTTTCTGGAGGGAGTGCGATAATACAAGTGTATGTGATCTGGAGGGAGTGCTATAATACAAGGGTATGTGTATCTGGAGGGAGTGCTTTAATACAAGGGTATGTGTCTCTGGAGGGAGTGCTATAATACAAGTGTATGTGATCTGGAGGTTGTGCTTTAATGCAAGTGAATGTGTTTCTGGAGGGAGTGCGATAAAGCACTCCCTCCAGATACACATACCCTTGTATTATAGCACTCCCTCCAGATCACATACACTTGTATTATCGCACTCCCTCCAGAAACACATTCACTTGCATTAAAGCACTACCTCCAGATCACATACACTTGTATTATATCACTCCCTCCAGAGACACATACCCTTGTATCATAGCACTCCCTACAGAAACACATACCCTTTATGGCGGGCAGCCATAAAGACAGGGCTAAATTGTGGCGAGTCGAAGAGACTTAGTAGTTGGCAGGAAAAAAGACAGAGGCGCAAGGGGAGAGCCAACTGTGCAACAGCCCCAACAAACAAATTTCTCTGCAGCACCTGTGGAAGAGCCTGTCACTCCAGAATTGGCCTTTATAGCCACTCCAGGCGCTGCTTCACAAACCACTGACCACCTCCAGGCGCGTATCCATTGTCTCTCGAGATAAGGAGGCCCAAAAGAAGAAGAATGTGTTTGTGGAGGGAGTGCTATAAGACAAGGATATGTGTCTCTGGATGGAATGCTGTAATACAAGTGTATGTGTTTCTGGAGGGAGTGCCATAATACAAGGGTATGTGTCTCTGGAGGTAGTGCTATAATACAAGTGCATTTGTTTCAGGAGGGAGTGCTATCATACTATTGTATGTGTCTCTGGAGGGAGTGCTATAAAAAAGGGTATGTGTCTCTGGAGGGAGTGCTATAATACAAGGGTATGTGTCTCTGGAGGGAGTGCAATAATACAAGGGTATGTGTTTCTGGAGGGAGTGCGATAATACAAGGGTATGTGTCTCTGGAGGGAGTGCTATAATACAAGGGTATGTGTCTCTGGAGGGAGTGCTAAAATACAAGGGTATGTGTCTCTGGAGGGAGTGCTATAATACAAGGGTATGTGTTTCTGGAGGGAGTGCTATAATACAACGGTATGTGTCTCTGGAGGGAGTGATATAATACAAGGGTACGTGTCTCTGGAGGCAGTGCTATAATACAAGTGTATGTATCTCTGGAGGGAGTGCTATAATACAAGTGTATGTGTCTCTGGAGGGAGTGCTTTAATGCAAGTGAATGTGTTTCTGGAGGGAGAGCGATAATACAAGGGTATGTGTTTGTGGAGGGAGTGCTATAATACAAGTGTATGTGTATCTGGAGGGAGTGCTTTAATACAAGGGTACGTGTCCCTGGAGGGAGTGCTATAATACAAGGGTATGTGTCTCTGGAGGGAGTGCTATAATACAAGGGTATGTGTCTCTGGAGTGAGTGCGATAATGCAAGTGCTTTTGTTTCTGGAGGGAGTGCTATAATTCAAGTGTATGTGTTTCTGGAGGGTGTGTGATAATACAAGTGTATGTGTTTGTGGAGGGAGTGCTATAATACAAGTTTATGTGTCTCTGCAGGGAGTGCTATAATACAAGCGTATGTGTCTCTGGAGGGTGGGCTATCATCCAAGGATATGTGTCTCTGGAGGGAGTGCTATATTACAAGGGTATGTGTCTCTGCAGGGAGTGCTATAATACAATGGTAAATGTCTCTGGAGGGAGTGCTATAATACAAGGGTATGTGTCTCTGGAGGGAGTGCTATAATACAAGGGTATGTGTCTCTGGAGGGAGTGCTATAATGCAAGGGTATGTTTCTCTGCAGGGTGTGCTGTAATACAAGCGTATGTGTCTCTGGAGGGTGGGCTATCATACCAGGATATGTGTCTCTGGAGGGAGTGCTCTAATACAAGGTTATATGTCTCTGGAGGGAGTGCTATATTACAAGGGGATGTGTCTCTGTCGGGAGTGCGATAATACAATGGTATATGTCTCTGGAGGGAGTGCTATAATACAAGGGTATCTGTCTCTGGAGGGAGTGCTATAATACAAGGGTATGTTTCTCTGCAGGGTGTGCTGTAATACAAGCGTATGTGTCTCTGGCGGGTGGGCTATCAAACAAGGATATGTGTCTCTGGAGGGAGTGCTCCAATACAAGGTTATATGTCTCTGGAGGGAGTGCTATAATACAAGGCTATGTTTCTCTGCAGGGTGTGCTGTAATACAAGCGTATGTGTCTCTGGAGGTTGGGCTATAATACAAGGGTAAGTGTCACAGGAGGGAGTGCTATAATAACAGTGCATTTGTTTCTGCAGGGAGTGCTATCATACTATTGTATGTGTTTCTGGAGGGATTGCTATAAGACAAGGATATGTGTCTCTGGATAGAATGCTGTAATACAAGTGTATGTGTATCTGCAGGGAGTGCTTTAATACAAGTGTATGTGTTTCTGGAGGGAGTGCTGTCATACAATTGTATGTGTTTCTGGAGGGAGTGCGATAATACAAGTGTATGTATTTCTGG
Organism: Heterodontus francisci; assembly: GCF_036365525.1. Classification (NCBI taxonomy): domain Eukaryota; kingdom Metazoa; phylum Chordata; class Chondrichthyes; order Heterodontiformes; family Heterodontidae; genus Heterodontus; species Heterodontus francisci. Next base: position 128,274,272 of record NC_090378.1, on the reverse strand, counting down.
AGGGAGTGCTATAATACAAGGGTATGTGTCTCTGGAGGGAGTGCTATAATACAAGGGTATGTGTCTCTGGAGGGAGTGCTATAATACAAGGGTATGTGTTTCTGGAGGGAGTGCGATAATACAAGGGTATGTGTCTCTGGAGGGAGTGCTATAATACAAGGGTATGTGTCTCTGGAGGGAGTGCTATAATACAAGGGTGTGTGTCTCTGGAGGGAGTGTATAATCCAAGGGTATGTGTCTCTGGAGGGAGTGCTATAATACAAGGGTATGTGTCTCTGGAGGGAGTGTATAATCCAAGGGTATGTGTCTCTGGAGGGAGTGCTATTATACAAGTGTATGTGTCTCTGGAGGGAGTGCTATAACACAAGTGTATGTGTTTCTGGAGGGAGTGCTTTAATACAAGGGTATGTGTCTCTGCAGGGAGTGCGATAATACAAGGGTACGTGTCTCTGGAGGGAGTGCGATAATACAAGTGTATGTGTTTGTGGAGGGAGTGCTATAATACAAGGGTATGTGTTTCTGGAGGGAGTGCGATAATACAAGGGTCTGTGTATCTGGAGGGAGTGCGATAATACAAGGGTATGTGTCTCTGGAGGGAGTGCTATAATACAAGGGTATGTGTCTCTGGAGGGAGTGCTATAATACAAGGGTATGTGTCTCTGGAGTGAGTGCCATAGTGCAAGTGCATTTGTTTCTGGAGGGAGTGCTACAATTCAAGTGTATGTGTTTCTGGAGGGAGTACTGTAATACAAGTGTATGTGTCTCTGGAGGGATTGCTATAATACAAGGGTATGTGTCTCTGGAGTGAGTGCCATAATGCAAGTGCATTTGTTTCTGGAGGGAGTGCTATAATTCAAGTGTATGTGTTTCTGGAGGGAGTACTGTAATACAAGTGTATGTGTCTCCGGAGGGAGTGATATAATACAAGTGCATTTGTTTCTGGAGGGAGTGCTATAATACAAGTGTTTATGTTTGTGGAGTGAGTGCGATAATACAAGGGTATGTGTTTCTGGAGGGAGTGCGATAATACAAGTGTATGTGTTTCTGGAGGGAGGGCTATCATACAACTGTATGTGTCTCTGGAGGGAGTGCTATAATACAAGGGTATGTTACTCTACAGGGTGTGCTGTAATACAAGGGAATGTTTCTCTGCAGGGTGTGCTGCAATACAAGCATATGTGTCTCTGGCGGGAGTGCTCTAATACAAGGTTCTATGTCTCTGGAGGGAGTGCTATAATACAAGGGTATGTTTCCCTGCAGAATGTGCTGTAATACAAGCGGATGTGTCTCTGGAGGGTGGGCTACAATACAAGGGTATGTGTCTCTGGAGGGTGTGCTATAATACAAGCGTATGTGTCTCTGGAGGTTGGGCTATAATACAAGGGGAAATGTCTCTTGAGGGTGTGCTACAATACAAGGGTATGTGTCTCTGGTGGGAGTGCCATAATACAAGGGTATGTGTCTCTGGAGGGAGTGCCATAATAACAGTGCATTTGTTTCTGGAGGGGAGTGCTATCATACTATTCTATGTGTTTCTGCAGGGAGTGCTATAAGACAAGGATATGTGTCTCTGGATGGAATGGTGTAATACAAGGGTGTGTGTCTCTGGATGGAATGCTACAATACAAGGGTATGTGTTTCTGGAGGGAGTGCTATAATACAAGGGTATGTGTCTCTGGAGGGAGTGCTATAATACAAGGGTATGTGTTTCTGGAGGGAGTGCTATAATACAAGGGTATGTGTTTCTGGAGGGAGTGCTCTTATACAAGGGTATGTGTCTCTGGAGGGAGTGCTATAATACAAGGGTATGTGTCTCTGGAGGGAGTGCTATAATACAAGGGTATGTGTCTCTGGAGGGAGTGCTATAATACAAGGGTATGTGTTTCTGGAGGGAGTGCTCTTATACAAGGGTATGTGTCTCTGGAGGGAGTGCTATAATACAAGGGTATGTGTCTCTGGAGGGAGTGTATAATCCAAGGGTATGTGTCTCTGGAGGGAGTGCTATAATACAACGGTATGTGTCTCTGGAGGGAGTGTATAATCCAAGGGTATGTGTCTCTGGAGGGAGTGCTATAATACAAGTGTATGTGTTTCTGGAGGGAGTGCTATAATACAAGTGTATGTGTTTCTGGAGGGAGTGCTTTAATACAAGGGTATGTGTCTCTGCAGGGAGTGCTATAATACAAGGGTATGTGTCTCTGGAGGGAGTGCGAGAATACAAGTGTATGTGTTTCTGGAGGGAGTGCTATAATACAAGGGTATGTGTTTCTGGAGGGAGTGCTATAATACAAGGGTATGTGTCTCTGGAGGGAGTGCTATAATACAAGGGTATGTGTCTCTGGAGGGAGTGCTATAATACAAGGGTATGTGTCTCTGGATGGAGTGCTATAATACAAGGGTATGTGTCTCTGGAGGGAGTGCTATAATACAAGGGTATGTGTCTCTGGAGGGAGTGCTATAATACAAGGGTATGTGTTTCTGGAGGGAGTGCTATAATACAAGGGTATGTGTTTCTGGAGGGAGTGCTAAAATACAAGGGTATGTGTTTCTGGAGGGAGTGCTCTTATACAAGGGTATGTGTCTCTGGAGGGAGTGCTATAATACAAGGGTATGTGTCTCTGGAGGGAGTGTATAATCCAAGGGTACGTGTCTCTGGAGGGAGTGCTATAATACAAGGGTATGTGTTTCTGGAGGGAGTGCTCTTATACAAGGGTATGTGTCTCTGGAGGGAGTGCTATAATACAAGGGTATGTGTCTCTGGAGGGAGTGTATAATCCAAGGGTATGAGTCTCTGGAGGGAGTGCTATAATACAAGGGTATGTGTCTCTGGAGGGAGTGTATAATCCAAGGGTATGTGTCTCTGGAGGGAGTGCTATAATACAAGTGTATGTGTTTCTGGAGGGAGTGCTTTAATACAAGGGTATGTGTCTCTGCAGGGAGTGCTATAATACAAGGGTATGTGTCTCTGGAGTGAGTGCCATAATGCAAGTGCATTTGTTTATGGAGGGAGTGCTCTCATTCAAGTGTATGTGTTTCTGGAGGGAGTACTGTAATACAAGTGTATGTGTCTCCGGAGGGAGTGCTATAATACAAGTGCATTTGTTTCTGGAGGGAGTGCTATAATACAAGTGTTTATGTTTGTGGAGGGAGTGCGATAATACAAGTGTATGTGTTTCTGGAGGGAGTGCGATAATACAAGTGTATGTGTTTCTGGAGGGAGGGCTATCATACAACTGTATGTGTTTCTGGAGGGAGTGCTATAATACAAGGGTATGTGTCTCTGGAGGGAGTGCTATAATACAAGGGTATGTTACTCTGCAGGGTGTGCTGTAATACAAGGGTATGTTTCTCTGCAGGGTGTGCTGCAATACAAGCATATGTGTCTCTGGCGGGAGTGCTCTAATACAAGGTTCTATGTCTCTGGAGGGAGTGCTATAATACAACGGGATGTTTCCCTGCAGCATGTGCTGTAATACAAGCGGATGTGTCTCTGGAGGGTGGGCTACAATACAAGGGTATGTGTCTCTGGAGGGTGTGCTATAATACAAGCGTATGTGTCTCTGGAGGTTGGGCTATAATACAAGGGGAAATGTCTCTTGAGGGTGTGCTACAATACAAGGGTATGTGTCTCTGGAGGGAGTGCTATAATACAAGGGTATGTGTCTCTGGAGGGAGTGTATAATCCAAGGGTATGTGTCTCTGGAGGGAGTGCTATAATACAAGTGTATGTGTTTCTGGAGGGAGTGCTATAATACAAGTGTATGTGTTTCTGGAGGGAGTGCTTTAATACAAGGGTATGTGTCTCTGCAGGGAGTGCTATAATACAAGGGTATGTGTCTCTGGAGGGAGTGCGAGAATACAAGTGTATGTGTTTCTGGAGGGAGTGCTATAATACAAGGGTATGTGTCTCTGGAGGGAGTGCTATAATACAAGGGTATGTGTTTCTGGAGGGAGTGCTATAATACAAGGGTATGTGTCTCTGGAGGGAGTGCTATAATACAAGGGTATGTGTTTCTGGAGGGAGTGCTATAATACAAGGGTATGTGTTTCTGGAGGGAGTGCTATAATACAAGGGTATGTGTCTCTGGAGGGAGTGCTATAATACAAGGGTATGTGTCTCTGGAGTGAGTGCCATAATGCAAGTGCATTTGTTTATGGAGGGAGTGCTCTCATTCAAGTGTATGTGTTTCTGGAGGGAGTACTGTAATACAAGTGTATGTGTTTCTGGAGGGAGTGCGATAATACAAGTGTATGTGTTTCTGGAGGGAGGGCTATCATACAACTGTATGTGTTTCTGGAGGGAGTGCTATAATACAATGGTTAATGTCTCTGGAGGGAGTGCTATAATACAAGTGCATTTGTTTCTGGAGGGAGTGCTATAATACAAGTGTATGTGTTTGTGGAGTGAGTGCGATAATACAAGTGTATGTGTTTCTGGAGGGAGTGCTATAATACAATGGTTAATGTCTCTGGAGGGAGTGCTATAATACAAGGGTATGTTTCTCTGCAGGGTGTGCTGCAATACAAGCATATGTGTCTCTGGCGGGAGTGCTCTAATACAAGGTTCTATGTCTCTGGAGGGAGTGCTATAATACAAGGGTATGTTTCCCTGCAGCATGTGCTATAATACAAGCTGATGTGTCTCTGGAGGGTGGGCTATAATACAAGGCTATGTTTCTCTGCAGCGTGTGCTGTAATACAAGCGTATGTGTCTCTGGCGGGTGGGCTATCAAACAAGGATATGTGTCTCTGGAGGGAGTGCTATAATACAAGGGTATGTTTCTCTGCAGCATGTGCTGTAATACAAGCGTATGTGTCTCTGGCGGGTGGGCTATCAAACAAGGATATGTGTCTCTGGAGGGAGTGCTATAATACAAGGGTATGTTTCTCTGCAGCATGTGCTGTAATACAAGCGTATATGTCTCTGGAGGTTGGGCGATAATACAAGGGTATGTGTCTCTGGATGGAATGCTGTAATACAAGTGTATGTGTATCTGCAGGGAGTGCTATAATACAAGTGTATGTGTTTCTGGAGGGAGTGCTATAATACAAGGGTATGTGTCTCTGGAGGGTGTGCTATAATACAAGTGTATGTGTATCTGCAGGGAGTGCTATAATACAAGTGTATTTGTTTCTGGAGGGAGTGCAATAATACAAAGGTATGTGTCTCTGGAGGGAGTGCTATAATACAAGGGTATGTGTCTCTGGAGGGAGTGCTATAATACAAGGGTATGTGTTTCTGGAGGGAGTGCGATAATACAAGGGTATGTGTATCTGGAGGGAGTGCTATAATACAAGGGTATGTGTCTCTGGAGGGAGTGCTATAATACAAGGGTATGTGTTTCTGGAGGGAGTGCGATAATACAAGGGTATGTGTCTCTGGAGGGAGTGCTATAATACAAGGGTATGTGTCTCTGGAGGGAGTGCTATAATACAAGGGTAAATGTCTCTGGAGGGAGTGCTATAATACAAGGGTATGTGTTTCTGGAGGGAGTGCGATAATACAAGGGTATGTGTCTCTGGAGGGAGTGCTATAATACAAGGGTATGTGTCTCTGGAGGGAGTGCTATAATACAAGTGTATGTATTTCTGGAGGGAGTGCGATAATACAAGCGTATGTGTCTCTGGAGGTTGGGCTATAATACAAGGGGAAATGTCTCTTGAGGGTGTGCTACAATACAAGAGTATGTGTCTCTGGTGGAAGTGCCATAATACAAGGGTATGTGTCTCTGGAGGCAGTGCCATAATAACAGTGCATTTGTTTCTGGAGGGGAGTGCTATCATACTATTGTATGTGTTTCTGCAGGGAGTGCTATAAGACACGGATATGTGTCTCTGGATGGAATGGTGTAATACAAGGGTGTGTGTCTCTGGATGGAATGCTACAATACAAGGGTATGTGTTTCTGGAGGGAGTGCTATAATACAAGGGTATGTGTCTCTGGAGGGAGTGCTATAATACAAGGGTATGGGTTTCTGGAGGGAGTGCTATAATACAAGGGTATGTGTTTCTGGAGGGAGTGCTCTTATACAAGGGTATGTGTCTCTGGAGGGAGTGCTATAATACAAGGGTATGTGTCTCTGGAGGGAGTGCTATAATACAAGGGTATGTGTCTCTGGAGGGAGTGTATAATCCAAGGGTATGTGTCTCTGGAGGGAGTGCTATAATACAAGGGTATGTGTCTCTGGAGGGAGTGTATAATCCAAGGGTATGTGTCTCTGGAGGGAGTGCTATAATACAAGTGTATGTGTTTCAGGAGGGAGTGCTATAATACAAGTGTATGTGTTTCTGGAGGGAGTGCTTTAATACAAGGGTATGTGTCTCTGCAGGGAGTGCTATAATACAAGGGTATGTGTCTCTGGAGGGAGTGCGAGAATACAAGTGTATGTGTTTCTGGAGGGAGTGCTATAATACAAGGGTATGTGTCTCTGGAGGGAGTGCTATAATACAAGGGTATGTGTTTCTGGAGGGAGTGCTATAATACAAGGGTATGTGTTTCTGGAGGGAGTGCTATAATACAAGGGTATGTGTCTCTGGAGGGAGTGCAATAATACAAGGGTATGTGTCTCTGGAGTGAGTGCCATAATGCAACTGCATTTGTTTATGGAGGGAGTGCTCTCATTCAAGTGTATGTGTTTCTGGAGGGAGTACTGTAATACAAGTGTATGTGTTTCTGGAGGGAGTGCGATAATACAAGTGTATGTGTTTCTGGAGGGAGGGCTATCATACAACTGTATGTGTTTCTGGAGGGAGTGCTATAATACAATGGTTAATGTCTCTGGAGGGAGTGCTATAATACAAGTGCATTTGTTTCTGGAGGGAGTGCTATAATACAAGTGTATGTGTTTGTGGAGGGAGTGCGATAATACAAGTGTATGTTTTTCTGGAGGGAGTGCTATAATACAAGAGTATGTGTTTCTGGAGGGAGTGCTATAATATAATGGTTAATGTCTCTGGAGGGAGTGCTATAATACAAGGGTATGTTTCTCTGCAGGGTGTGCTGCAATACAAGCATATGTGTCTCTGGCGGGAGTGCTCTAATACAAGGTTCTATGTCTCTGGAGGGAGTGCTATAATACAAGGGTATGTTTCCCTGCAGCATGTGCTGTAATACAAGCTGATGTGTCTCTGGAGGGTGGGCTATAATACAAGGCTATGTTTCTCTGCAGCGTGTGCTGTAATACAAGCGTATGTGTCTCTGGCGGGTGGGCTATCAAACAAGGATATGTGTCTCTGGAGGGAGTGCTATAATACAAGGGTATGTTTCTCTGCAGCATGTGCTGTAATACAAGCGTATGTGTCTCTGGCGGGTGGGCTATCAAACAAGGATATGTGTCTCTGGAGGGAGTGCTATAATACAAGGGTATGTTTCTCTGCAGCATGTGCTGTAATACAAGCGTATGTGTCTCTGGAGGTTGGGCGATAATACAAGGGTATGTGTCTCTGGATGGAATGCTGTAATACAAGGGTATGTTTCCCTGCAGCATGTGCTGTAATACAAGCTGATGTGTCTCTGGAGGGTGTGCTATAATACAAGTGTATGTGTATCTGCAGGGAGTGCTATAATACAAGTGTATGTGTTTCTGGAGGGAGTGCAATAATACAAGGGTATGTGTCTCTGGAGGGAGTGCTATACTACAAGGGTATGTGTCTCTGGAGGGAGTGCTATAATACAAGGGTATGTGTTTCTGGAGGGAGTGCGATAATACAAGGGTATGTGTATCTGGAGGGAGTGCTATAATACAAGGGTATGTGTCTCTGGAGGGAGTGCTATAATACAAGGGTAAATGTCTCTGGAGGGAGTGCTATAATACAAGGGTATGTGTTTCTGGAGGGAGTGCGATAATACAAGGGTATGTGTTTCTGGAGGGAGTGCTATAATACAAGGGTATGTGTCTCTGGAGGGAGTGCTATAATACAAGTGTATGTATTTCTGGAGGGAGTGCGATAAAACAAGGGTATGTGTCTCTGGAGGGAGTGCTATAATACAAGGGTATGTGTCTCTGGTGGGAGTGCTATAATACAAGGGTATGTGTCTCTGGTGGGAGTGCTATAATACAAGGGTATGTGTCTCTGGAGGGAGTGCGAGAATACAACTGTATGTGTTTCTGGAGGGAGTGCTTTAATGCAAGTGAATGTGTTTGTGGAGGGAGTGCTATAATGCAAGTGAATGTGTTTCTGGAGGGAGTGCTATAATACAAGGGTATGTGTCTCTGGAGGGAGTGCTATAATACAAGGGTACGTGTCTCTGGAGGGAGTGCGATAATACAAGTGTTTGTGTTTGTGGAGGGAGTGCTATAATGCAAGTGTATGTGATCTGGAGGGAGTGCTATAATACAAGGGTATGTGTATCTGGAGGGAGTGCTATAATACAAGGGTATGTGTCTCTGGAGGGAGTGCTATAATACAAGGGTATGTGTCTCTGGAGTGAGTGCCATAATGCAACTGCATTTGTTTCTGCAGGGAGTGCTCTCATTCAAGTGTATGTGTTTGTGGAGGGAGTGCGATAATACAAGGGTATGTGTCTCTGGAGGGAGTGCTATAATACAAGGGTATGTGTCTCTGGAGGGAGTGCTATAATACAAGGGTATGTGTCTCTGGAGGGAGTGCTATAATACAAGGGTATGTGTCTCTGGAGGGAGTGCTATAATACAAGGGTATGTGTTTGTGGAGGGATTGCGAGAATATAAGTGTATGTGTTTCTGGAGGGAGGGCTATCATGCAACTGTATGTGTTTCTGGAGGGAGTGCTGTAATACAAGTGTCTGTGTTTCTGGAGGGAGTGCTATAATACAAGGGTATGTGTCTCTGGAGGGAGTGCTATAATACAAGGGTATGTTTCTCTGCAGGGTGTGCTGTAATACAAGGGTATGTTTCTCTGCAGGGTGTGCTGTAATACAAGCGGATGTGTCTCTTGAGGGTGGGCTACAATACAAGGGTAAAGGTCTCTGGAGGTTGTGCTATAATACAAGGGTATGTGTCGCTGGAGGGAGTGCTATAATACAAGGGTATGTTTCTCTGCAGCATGTGCTGTAATACAAGCGTATGTGTCTCTGGAGGGAGTGCTATAATACAAGGGTATGTGTCTCTGGTGGGAGTGCCATAATACAAGGGTATGTGTCTCTGGAGGGAGTGCCATAATAACAGTGCATTTGTTCCTGGAGGGAGTGCTATAAGACAAGGATATGTGTCTCTGGATGGAATGCTGTAATACAAGTGTATGTGTATCTGCAGGGAGTGCTATAATACAAGTGTATGTGTTTCTGGAGGGAGTGCCATAATACAAGGGTATGTGTCTCTGGAGGGAGTGCTATAATAACAGTGCATTTGTTTTTGGAGGCAGTGCTATCATACTATTGTATGTGTTTCTGGAGGGAGTGCGATAATACAAGGGTATGTGTCTCTGGAGGGAGTGCTATAATACAAGGGTATGTATTTCTGGAGGGAGTGCTATAATACAAGGGTATGTGTTTCTGGAGGGAGTGCTATAATACACAGGTATGTGTCTCTGGAGGGTGTGCTATAATACAAGGGTATGTGTTTCTGGAGGGAGTGCGATAATACAAGGTTATGTGTCTCTGGAGGGAGTGCTATAATACAAGGGTATGTGTCTCTGGAGGGAGTGCTATAATACAAGGGTGTGTGTCTCTGGAGGGAGTGCTACAATACAAGGGTATGTGTTTATGGAGGGAGTGCGATAATACAAGGGTATGTGTCTCTGACGGGGAGTGCGATAATACAAGGGTATGTGTCTCTGGAGGGAGTGCTACAATACAAGGGTATGTGTTTCTGGAGGGATTGCTATAATACAAGGGTATGTGTCTCTGGAGGGAGTGCTATAATACAAGGGTATGTGTATCTGGAGGGAGTGTATAATACAAGGGTATGTGTCTCTGGAGGGAGTGCTATAATACAAGTGTATGTGTCTCTGGAGGGAGTGCAATAATACAAGTGTATGTGTTTCTGGAGGGAGTGCTACAATACAAGTGTATGTGTTTCTGGAGGGAGTGCTTTAATACAAGTGTATGTGTTTCTGGAGGGAGTGCTTTAATACAAGGGTATGTGTCTCTGCAGGGAGTGCTATAATACAAGGGTATGTGTCTCTGGTGGGAGTGCTATCATACAAGTGTATGTGTCTCTGGAGTGAGTGCTTTAATGCAAGTGAATGAGTTTCTGGAGGGAGTGCTATAATACAAGAGTACGTGTCTCTGGAGGGAGTGCGATAATACAAGCGTATGTGTTTGTGGAGGGAGTGCTATAATACAAGTGTATGTGATCTGGAGGGAGTGCTACAATACAAGGGTATGTGTTTCTGGAGGGAGTGCGATAATACAAGTGTATGTGTATCTGGAGGGAGTGCTATAATACAAGGGTATGTGTCTCTGGAGTGAGTGCTATAATACAAGGGTTTGTGTCTCCGGAGGGAGTGCTATAATACAAGTGTATGTGTTTGTGGAGGGAGTGCGATAATACAAGTGTATGTGTTTCAGGAGGGAGTGCGATAATACAAGTGTATGTGTTTCTGGAGGGAGGGCTATCATACAACTGTATGTGTTTCTGGAGGGAGTGTTATAATGCAAGGATATGTGTCTCTGGAGGGAGTGCTACAATACAAGGGTATATGTCTCTGGAGGGAGTGCTATCATACAAGGGTATGTTTCTCTGGAGGGAGTGCTATAATACAAGGGTATGTTTCTCTGCAGCATGTGCTGTAATACAAGCGTATGTGTCTCTGGAGGGTGGGCTACAAAACAAGGGTATGTGTCTCTGGAGGGAGTGCTGTAATACAAGGCTATGTTTCTCTGCAGCGTGTGCTGTAATACAAGCGTATGTGTCTCTGGAGGGTGGGCTACAAAACAAGGGTATGTGTCTCTGGAGGGAGTGCTGTAATACAAGGGTATGTTTCTCTGCAGCATGTGCTGTAATACAAGCGTATGTGTCTCTGGAGGGTGGGCTACAAAACAAGGGTATGTGTCTCTGGAGGGAGTGCTTTAATACAAGGCTATGTTTCTCTGCAGGGTGTGCTGTAATACAAGCGTATGTGTCTCTGGAGGTTGGGCGATAATACAAGGGTATGTGCCTCTGCAGGGAGTGCTATCATACTAGTTTATGTGTTTCTGGAGGGAGTGCTAAAATACAAGGGTATGTGTTTCTGGAGGGAGTGCTATAATACAAGGGTATGTGTCTCTGGAGGGAGTGCTATAATACAAGGGTATGTGTTTCTGGAGGGACTGCTATAATACAAGGGGATGTGTTTCTGGAGGGAGTTCTATAATACAAGGGTATGTGTCTCTGGATGGAGTGCTATCATACAAGGGTATGTGTCTCTGGAGGGAGTGCCATAATACAAGTGTATGTGTTTCTGGAGGGAGTGCTATAATACAAGTGTATGTGTTTCTGGAGGGAGTGCTATAATACAAGTGTATGTGTTTCTGCAGGGAGTGCTATAATACAAGTGAATTTGTTTCTGGAGGGAGTGCAATAATACAAGTGCATTTGTATCTGGAGGGAGTGCGATAATACAATTGTATGTGTTTGTGGACGGCGTGCGATAATACAAGTGTATGTCTTTCTGGAGGCAGGGCTATAATACAACTGTATGTGTTTCTGGAGGGAGTGCTATAATACAAGGGTATGTGTCTCTGGAGGGAGTGCTATAATACAAGGGTATGTGTCTCTGGAGGGAGTGCTAAAATACAAGGGTATGTGTTTCTGGAGGGAGTGCTATAATACAAGGGTATGTGTCTCTTGAGGGAGTGCTATAATACAAGTGTATGTCTTTCTGGAGGGAGTGCGATAATACAAGTGTATGTGTTTCTGGAGGGAGTGCTATAATACAAGTGCATTTGTTTCTGGAGGGAGTGCTATTACACAAGGGTATGTGTCTCTGGAGGGAGTGTCATAATGCAAGGATATGTGTCTCTGGAGGGAGTGCTATAATACAAGGGTATGTGTCTCTGGAGGGAGTGCTATAATACAAGGGTATGTTTCTCTGCAGGGTGTGCTGTAATACATCGGATGTGTCTCTGGAGGGAGTGTTATAATGCAAGGATATGTGTCTCTGGAGGGAGTGCTATAATACAAGGGTATATGTCTCTGGAGGGAGTGCTATAACACAAGGATATGTGTCTCTGGAGGCAGTGCTATAATACAAGTGTATGTGTCTCTGGAGGGAGTGCTATAATACAAGTGTATGTGTTTCTGGAGGTTGTGCTATAATACAAGTGTATGTGTTTCTGGAGGGTGTGCGAGAATACAAGTGTATGTGTTTCTGGAGGGTGTGCTATAATACAAGTGTATGTATTTCTGGAGGGAGTGCTATAATACAAGGGTATGTGTCTCTGGAGGGAGTGCTATAATACAAGGGTATGTGTTTCTGGAGGGAGTGCTATAATACAAGGGTATGTGTCTCTGGAGGGAGTGCTATAATACAAGGGTATGTGCCTCTGGAGGGAGTGCTGTAATGCAAGTGTATGTGTTTCTGGAGGGAGTGCTATAATACAAGTGTATTTGTTTCAGGAGGGAGTGCGATAATACAAGTGTATGTGTTTCTGGAGGGAGTGCTATAATAAAGTGTATTTGTTTCAGGAGGGAGTGCGATAATACAAGTGTATGTGTTTCTGGAGGGAGTGCTATAATACAAGGGTATGTGTTTCTGGAGGGTGTGCTATCATACAAGTGATTGTGTTTCTGGTGGGAGTGCTATAATACAAGGGTATGTGTCTCTGGAGGGAGTGCTCGAATACAAGTGTATGTGTTTCTGGAGCAAGTGCTATAATACAAGTGTATGTGTTTCTGGATGGAGTGCTATATTACAAGGGGATGTGTCTCTGCAGGGAGTGCTAATATACAATTGTATGTGTTTCAGGAGGGAATGCTATAATATAAGGGTATGTGTCTCTAGAGGGAGTGCTATAATACAAGGGTATGTGTCTCTGGACGGAATGCGATAATACAAGGGTATGTGTCTCTGGTGGGAGTGCTATAATACAAGGGTACATGTCTCGAGAGGGAGTGCTATAATACAAGGGTACGTGTCTCTGGAGGGAGTGCTATAATACAAGTGTATGTGTTTCTGGAGGGAGTGCTATAATACAAGTGTATTTGTTTCAGGAGGGAGTGCGATAATACAACGGTACGTGTCTCTGGAGGGAGTGCTATAATACAAGTGTATTGTTTCTGGAGGGAGTGCTATAATACAAGTGATTGTGTTTCTGGAGGGAGTGCTACAATACAAGGGTATGTGTTTCTGGAGGGAGTGCTATAATACAAGGGTATGTGTTTCTGGAGGGAGTGCTATAATACAAGGGTATGTGTCTCCGCAGGGAGTGCTATAATACATGGACATGTGTCTCTGGAGGGAATGCTATAATACAAGGGTATTTGTCTCTGCAGGGAGTGCGATAATACAAGTATATGTGTCTCTGGACGGAATGCTATAATACAAGTGTATGTGTTTCTGGAGGGAGTGCTATAATACAAGTGCATGTGTTTCTGGAGGGTGTGCTATAATACAAGTGATTGTGTTTCTGGAGGGAGTGCTACAATACAAGGGTATGTGTTTCTGGAGGGAGTGCTATAATACAAGTGTATGTGTTTCTGGAGGGAGTGCAATAATACAAGGGTATGTTTCTCTGGAGGGAGTGCTATAATACAAGGGTATGTGTTTCTGGAGGGAGTGCTATAATACAAGTGTATTTGTTTCAGGAGGGAGTGCTATAATACTATGGTACGTGTTTCTGGAGGGAGTGCTATAATACAAGTGTATGTGTTTCTGGAGGGAGTGCTATAATACAAGTGTATGTGTTTCTGGAGGGAGTGCTATAATACAAGTGTATTTGTTTCAGGAGGGAGTGCTATAATACAATGGTATGTGTTTCTGGAGGGAGTGCTACAATACAAGTTTATGTGTTTCAGGAGGGAGTGCGATAATACAAGTGTATGTGTTTCTGGAGGGATTGCTATAATGCAAGCGCATTTGTTTCTGGAGGGAGGGCTATAATACAACTGTATGTGTTTCTGGAGGGAGGGCTATAATACAAGCATATGTGTCTCTGGCGGGAGTGCTCTAATACAAGGTTCTATGTCTCTGGAGGGAGTGCTATAATACAAGGGTATGTTTCCCTGCAGCATGTGCTGTAATACAAGCTGATGTGTCTCTGGAGGGTGGGCTATAATACAAGGCTATGTTTCTCTGCAGCGTGTGCTGTAAAACAAGCGTATGTGTCTCTGGCGGGTGGGCTATCAAACAAGGATATGTGTCTCTGGAGGGAGTGCTATAATACAAGGGTATGTTTCTCTGCAGCATGTGCTGTAATACAAGCGTATGTGTCTCTGGCGGGTGGGCTATCAAACAAGGATATGTGTCTCTGGAGGGAGTGCTATAATACAAGGGTATGTTTCTCTGCAGCATGTGCTGTAATACAAGCGTATGTGTCTCTGGAGGTTGGGCGATAATACAAGGGTATGTGTCTCTGGATGGAATGCTGTAATACAAGGGTATGTTTCCCTGCAGCATGTGCTGTAATACAAGCTGATGTGTCTCTGGAGGGTGTGCTATAATACAAGTGTATGTGTATCTGCAGGGAGTGCTATAATACAAGTGTATGTGTTTCTGGAGGGAGTGCAATAATACAAGGGTATGTGTCTCTGGAGGGAGTGCTATAATACAAGGGTATGTGTCTCTGGAGGGAGTGCTATAATACAAGGGTATGTGTTTCTGGAGGGAGTGCGATAATACAAGGGTATGTGTATCTGGAGGGAGTGCTATAATACAAGGGTATGTGTCTCTGGAGGGAGTGCTATAATACAAGGGTAAATGTCTCTGGAGGGAGTGCTATAATACAAGGGTATGTGTTTCTGGAGGGAGTGCGATAATACAAGGGTATGTGTTTCTGGAGGGAGTGCTATAATACAAGGGTATGTGTCTCTGGAGGGAGTGCTATAATACAAGTGTATGTATTTCTGGAGGGAGTGCGATAAAACAAGGGTATGTGTCTCTGGAGGGAGTGCTATAATACAAGGGTATGTGTCTCTGGTGGGAGTGCTATAATACAAGGGTATGTGTCTCTGGAGGGAGTGCGAGAATACAACTGTATGTGTTTCTGGAGGGAGTGCTTTAATGCAAGTGAATGTGTTTGTGGAGGGAGTGCTATAATGCAAGTGAATGTGTTTCTGGAGGGAGTGCTATAATACAAGGGTATGTGTCTCTGGAGGGAGTGCTATAATACAAGGGTACGTGTCTCTGGAGGGAGTGCGATAATACAAGTGTTTGTGTTTGTGGAGGGAGTGCTATAATGCAAGTGTATGTGATCTGGAGGGAGTGCTATAATACAAGGGTATGTGTATCTGGAGGGAGTGCTATAATACAAGGGTATGTGTCTCTGGAGGGAGTGCTATAATACAAGGGTATGTGTCTCTGGAGTGAGTGCCATAATGCAACTGCATTTGTTTCTGCAGGGAGTGCTCTCATTCAAGTGTATGTGTTTGTGGAGGGAGTGCGATAATACAAGGGTATGTGTCTCTGGAGGGAGTGCTATAATACAAGGGTATGTGTCTCTGGAGGGAGTGCTATAATACAAGGGTACGTGTCTCTGGAGGGAGTGCGATAATACAAGTGTATGTGTTTGTGGAGGGTGTGCTATAATGCAAGTGTATGTGATCTGGAGGGAGTGCTATAATACAAGGGTATGTGTCTCTGGAGGGAGTGCTATAATACAAGGGTATGTGTCTCTGGAGGGAGTGCTATAATACAAGGGTATGTGTCTCTGGAGGGAGTGCTATAATACAAGGGTATGTGTTTGTGGAGGGAGTGCGATAATACAAGTGTATGTGTTTCTGGAGGGAGGGCTATCATACAACTGTATGTGTTTCTGGAGGGAGTGCTATAATACAAGGGTATGTGTCTCTGGAGGGAGTGCTATAATACAAGGGTATGTTTCTCTGCAGGGTGTGCTGTAATACAAGGGTATGTTTCTCTGCAGGGTGTGCTGTAATACAAGCGGATGTGTCTCTTGAGGGTGGGCTACAATACAAGGGTAAAGGTCTCTGGAGGTTGTGCTATAATACAAGGGTATGTGTCGCTGGAGGGAGTGCTATAATACAAGGGTATGTTTCTCTGCAGCATGTGCTGTAATACAAGCGTATGTGTCTCTGGAGGGAGTGCTATAATACAAGGGTATGTGTCTCTGGTGGGAGTGCCATAATACAAGGGTATGTGTCTCTGGAGGGAGTGCCATAATAACAGTGCATTTGTTTCTGGAGGGAGTGCTATAAGACAAGGATATGTGTCTCTGGATGGAATGCTGTAATACAAGTGTATGTGTATCTGCAGGGAGTGCTATAATACAAGTGTATGTGTTTCTGGAGGGAGTGCCATAATACAAGGGTATGTGTCTCTGGAGGGAGTGCTATAATACAAGGGTATGTATTTCTGGAGGGAGTGCTATAATACAAGGGTATGTGTTTCTGGAGGGAGTGCTATAATACACGGGTATGTGTCTCTGGAGGGTGTGCTATAATACAAGGGTATGTGTTTCTGGAGGGAGTGCGATAATACAAGGTTATGTGTCTCTGGAGGGAGTGCTATAATACAAGGGTATGTGTCTCTGGAGGGAGTGCTATAATACAAGGGTGTGTGTCTCTGGAGGGAGTGCTACAATACAAGGGTATGTGTTTATGGAGGGAGTGCGATAATACAAGGGTATGTGTCTCTGACGGGGAGTGCGATAATACAAGGGTATGTGTCTCTGGAGGGAGTGCTACAATACAAGGGTATGTGTTTCTGGAGGGATTGCTATAATACAAGGGTATGTGTCTCTGGAGGGAGTGCTATAATACAAGGGTATGTGTATCTGGAGGGAGTGTATAATACAAGGGTATGTGTCTCTGGAGGGAGTGCTATAATACAAGTGTATGTGTCTCTGGAGGGAGTGCAATAATACTAGTGTATGTGTTTCTGGAGGGAGTGCTACAATACAAGTGTATGTGTTTCTGGAGGGAGTGCTTTAATACAAGTGTATGTGTTTCTGGAGGGAGTGCTTTAATACAAGGGTATGTGTCTCTGCAGGGAGTGCTATAATACAAGGGTATGTGTCTCTGGTGGGAGTGCTATCATACAAGTGTATGTGTCTCTGGAGTGAGTGCTTTAATGCAAGTGAATGAGTTTCTGGAGGGAGTGCTATAATACAAGAGTACGTGTCTCTGGAGGGAGTGCGATAATACAAGCGTATGTGTTTGTGGAGGGAGTGCTATAATACAAGTGTATGTGATCTGGAGGGAGTGCTACAATACAAGGGTATGTGTTTCTGGAGGGAGTGCGATAATACAAGTGTATGTGTATCTGGAGGGAGTGCTATAATACAAGGGTATGTGTCTCTGGAGTGAGTGCTATAATACAAGGGTATGTGTCTCCGGAGGGAGTGCTATAATACAAGTGTATGTGTTTGTGGAGGGAGTGCGATAATACAAGTGTATGTGTTTCAGGAGGGAGTGCGATAATACAAGTGTATGTGTTTCTGGAGGGAGGGCTATCATACAACTGTATGTGTTTCTGGAGGGAGTGTTATAATGCAAGGATATGTGTCTCTGGAGGGAGTGCTACAATACAAGGGTATATGTCTCTGGAGGGAGTGCTATCATACAAGGGTATGTTTCTCTGGAGGGAGTGCTATAATACAAGGGTATGTTTCTCTGCAGCATGTGCTGTAATACAAGCGTATGTGTCTCTGGAGGGTGGGCTACAAAACAAGGGTATGTGTCTCTGGAGGGAGTGCTGTAATACAAGGCTATGTTTCTCTGCAGGGTGTGCTGTAATACAAGCGTATGTGTCTCTGGAGGGTGGGCTACAAAACAAGGGTATGTGTCTCTGGAGGGAGTGCTGTAATACAAGGGTATGTTTCTCTGCAGCATGTGCTGTAATACAAGCGTATGTGTCTCTGGAGGGTGGGCTACAAAACAAGGGTATGTGTCTCTGGAGGGAGTGCTTTAATACAAGGCTATGTTTCTCTGCAGGGTGTGCTGTAATACAAGCGTATGTGTCTCTGGAGGTTGGGCGATAATACAAGGGTATGTGCCTCTGCAGGGAGTGCTATCATACTAGTTTATGTGTTTCTGGAGGGAGTGCTAAAATACAAGGGTATGTGTTTCTGGAGGGAGTGCTATAATACAAGGGTATGTGTCTCTGGAGGGAGTGCTATAATACAAGGGTATGTGTTTCTGGAGGGAGTGCTATAATACAAGGGGATGTGTTTCTGGAGGGAGTGCTATAATACAAGGGTATGTGTCTCTGGAGGGAGTGCTATAATACAAGGGTATGTGTCTCTGGTGGGAGTGCTATAATACAAGGGTATGTGTCTCTGGAGGGAGTGCGAGAATACAACTGTATGTGTTTCTGGAGGGAGTGCTTTAATGCAAGTGAATGTGTTTGTGGAGGGAGTGCTATAATGCAAGTGAATGTGTTTCTGGAGGGAGTGCTATAATACAAGGGTATGTGTCTCTGGAGGGAGTGCTATAATACAAGGGTACGTGTCTCTGGAGGGAGTGCGATAATACAAGTGTTTGTGTTTGTGGAGGGAGTGCTATAATGCAAGTGTATGTGATCTGGAGGGAGTGCTATAATACAAGGGTATGTGTATCTGGAGGGAGTGCTATAATACAAGGGTATGTGTCTCTGGAGGGAGTGCTATAATACAAGGGTATGTGTCTCTGGAGTGAGTGCCATAATGCAACTGCATTTGTTTCTGCAGGGAGTGCTCTCATTCAAGTGTATGTGTTTGTGGAGGGAGTGCGATAATACAAGGGTATGTGTCTCTGGAGGGAGTGCTATAATACAAGGGTATGTGTCTCTGGAGGGAGTGCTATAATACAAGGGTACGTGTCTCTGGAGGGAGTGCGATAATACAAGTGTATGTGTTTGTGGAGGGTGTGCTATAATGCAAGTGTATGTGATCTGGAGGGAGTGCTATAATACAAGGGTATGTGTCTCTGGAGGGAGTGCTATAATACAAGGGTATGTGTCTCTGGAGGGAGTGCTATAATACAAGGGTATGTGTCTCTGGAGGGAGTGCTATAATACAAGGGTATGTGTTTGTGGAGGGAGTGCGATAATACAAGTGTATGTGTTTCTGGAGGGAGGGCTATCATACAACTGTATGTGTTTCTGGAGGGAGTGCTATAATACAAGGGTATGTGTCTCTGGAGGGAGTGCTATAATACAAGGGTATGTTTCTCTGCAGGGTGTGCTGTAATACAAGGGTATGTTTCTCTGCAGGGTGTGCTGTAATACAAGCGGATGTGTCTCTTGAGGGTGGGCTACAATACAAGGGTAAAGGTCTCTGGAGGTTGTGCTATAATACAAGGGTATGTGTCGCTGGAGGGAGTGCTATAATACAAGGGTATGTTTCTCTGCAGCATGTGCTGTAATACAAGCGTATGTGTCTCTGGAGGGAGTGCTATAATACAAGGGTATGTGTCTCTGGTGGGAGTGCCATAATACAAGGGTATGTGTCTCTGGAGGGAGTGCCATAATAACAGTGCATTTGTTTCTGGAGGGAGTGCTATAAGACAAGGATATGTGTCTCTGGATGGAATGCTGTAATACAAGTGTATGTGTATCTGCAGGGAGTGCTATAATACAAGTGTATGTGTTTCTGGAGGGAGTGCCATAATACAAGGGTATGTGTCTCTGGAGGGAGTGCTATAATACAAGGGTATGTATTTCTGGAGGGAGTGCTATAATACAAGGGTATGTGTTTCTGGAGGGAGTGCTATAATACACGGGTATGTGTCTCTGGAGGGTGTGCTATAATACAAGGGTATGTGTTTCTGGAGGGAGTGCGATAATACAAGGTTATGTGTCTCTGGAGGGAGTGCTATAATACAAGGGTATGTGTCTCTGGAGGGAGTGCTATAATACAAGGGTGTGTGTCTCTGGAGGGAGTGCTACAATACAAGGGTATGTGTTTATGGAGGGAGTGCGATAATACAAGGGTATGTGTCTCTGACGGGGAGTGCGATAATACAAGGGTATGTGTCTCTGGAGGGAGTGCTACAATACAAGGGTATGTGTTTCTGGAGGGATTGCTATAATACAAGGGTATGTGTCTCTGGAGGGAGTGCTATAATACAAGGGTATGTGTATCTGGAGGGAGTGTATAATACAAGGGTATGTGTCTCTGGAGGGAGTGCTATAATACAAGTGTATGTGTCTCTGGAGGGAGTGCAATAATACTAGTGTATGTGTTTCTGGAGGGAGTGCTACAATACAAGTGTATGTGTTTCTGGAGGGAGTGCTTTAATACAAGTGTATGTGTTTCTGGAGGGAGTGCTTTAATACAAGGGTATGTGTCTCTGCAGGGAGTGCTATAATACAAGGGTATGTGTCTCTGGTGGGAGTGCTATCATACAAGTGTATGTGTCTCTGGAGTGAGTGCTTTAATGCAAGTGAATGAGTTTCTGGAGGGAGTGCTATAATACAAGAGTACGTGTCTCTGGAGGGAGTGCGATAATACAAGCGTATGTGTTTGTGGAGGGAGTGCTATAATACAAGTGTATGTGATCTGGAGGGAGTGCTACAATACAAGGGTATGTGTTTCTGGAGGGAGTGCGATAATACAAGTGTATGTGTATCTGGAGGGAGTGCTATAATACAAGGGTATGTGTCTCTGGAGTGAGTGCTATAATACAAGGGTATGTGTCTCCGGAGGGAGTGCTATAATACAAGTGTATGTGTTTGTGGAGGGAGTGCGATAATACAAGTGTATGTGTTTCAGGAGGGAGTGCGATAATACAAGTGTATGTGTTTCTGGAGGGAGGGCTATCATACAACTGTATGTGTTTCTGGAGGGAGTGTTATAATGCAAGGATATGTGTCTCTGGAGGGAGTGCTACAATACAAGGGTATATGTCTCTGGAGGGAGTGCTATCATACAAGGGTATGTTTCTCTGGAGGGAGTGCTATAATACAAGGGTATGTTTCTCTGCAGCATGTGCTGTAATACAAGCGTATGTGTCTCTGGAGGGTGGGCTACAAAACAAGGGTATGTGTCTCTGGAGGGAGTGCTGTAATACAAGGCTATGTTTCTCTGCAGGGTGTGCTGTAATACAAGCGTATGTGTCTCTGGAGGGTGGGCTACAAAACAAGGGTATGTGTCTCTGGAGGGAGTGCTGTAATACAAGGGTATGTTTCTCTGCAGCATGTGCTGTAATACAAGCGTATGTGTCTCTGGAGGGTGGGCTACAAAACAAGGGTATGTGTCTCTGGAGGGAGTGCTTTAATACAAGGCTATGTTTCTCTGCAGGGTGTGCTGTAATACAAGCGTATGTGTCTCTGGAGGTTGGGCGATAATACAAGGGTATGTGCCTCTGCAGGGAGTGCTATCATACTAGTTTATGTGTTTCTGGAGGGAGTGCTAAAATACAAGGGTATGTGTTTCTGGAGGGAGTGCTATAATACAAGGGTATGTGTCTCTGGAGGGAGTGCTATAATACAAGGGTATGTGTTTCTGGAGGGAGTGCTATAATACAAGGGGATGTGTTTCTGGAGGGAGTGCTATAATACAAGGGTATGTGTCTCTGGAGGGAGTGCCATAATACAAGTGTATGTGTTTCTGGAGGGAGTGCTATAATACAAGTGTATGTGTTTCTGGAGGGAGTGCTATAATACAAGGGTATGTGTCTCTTGCAGGAGTGCTATAATACAAGTGTATGTGTTTCTGGTGGAATGCTCCAATACAAGTTTATGTGTTTCTGGAGGGAGTGCGATAATACAAGTGTATGTGTTTCTGGAGGGAGTGCTATAATACAAGTGCATTTGTTTCTGGAGGGAGTGCTATTACACAAGGGTATGTGTCTCTGGAGGGAGTGTCATAATGCAAGGATATGTGTCTCTGGAGGGAGTGCTATAATACAAGGGTATGTGTCTCTGGAGGGAGTGCTATAATACAAGGGTATGTTTCTCTGCAGGGTGTGCTGTAATACATCGGATGTGTCTCTGGAGGGAGTGTTATAATGCAAGGATATGTGTCTCTGGAGGGAGTGCTATAATACAAGGGTATATGTCTCTGGAGGGAGTGCTATAACACAAGGATATGTGTCTCTGGAGGGAGTGATATAATACAAGGGTATGTGTCTCTGGAGGCAGTGCTATAATACAAGTGTATGTGTCTTTGGAGGGAGTGCTATAATACAAGTGTATGTGTTTCTGGAGGTTGTGCTATAATACAAGTGTATGTGTTTCTGGAGGGTGTGCGAGAATACAAGTGTATGTGTTTCTGGAGGGTGTGCTATAATACAAGTGTATGTATTTCTGGAGGGAGTGCTATAATACAAGGGTATGTGTCTCTGGAGGGAGTGCTATAATACAAGGGTATGTGTTTCTGGAGGGAGTGCTATAATACAAGGGTATGTGCCTCTGGAGGGAGTGCTGTAATGCAAGTGTATGTGTTTCTGGAGGGAGTGCTATAATACAAGTGTATTTGTTTCAGGAGGGAGTGCGATAATACAAGTGTATGTGTTTCTGGAGGGAGTGCTATAATAAAGTGTATTTGTTTCAGGAGGGAGTGCGATAATACAAGTGTATGTGTTTCTGGAGGGAGTGCTATAATACAAGGGTATGTGTTTCTGGAGGGTGTGCTATCATACAAGTGATTGTGTTTCTGGAGGGAGTGCTATGATACAAGGGTATGTGTCTCTGCAGGGAGTGCGATAATACATGGATATGTGTCTCAGGACGGAATGCTATAATACAAGGGTATGTGTCTCTGGTGGGAGTGCTATAATACAAGGGTATGTGTCTCTGGAGGGAGTGCTCGAATACAACTGTATGTGTTTCTGGAGGGAGTGCTATAATACATGGATATGTGTCTCTGGATGGAATGCTATAATACAAGTGTATGTGTTTCTGGAGCAAGTGCTATAATACAAGTGTATGTGTTTCTGGATGGAGTGCTATATTACAAGGGGATGTGTCTCTGGAGGGAGTGCTAATATACAATTGTATGTGTTTCAGGAGGGAGTGCTATAATATAAGGGTATGTGTCTCTAGAGGGAGTGCTATAATACAAGGGTATGTGTCTCTGGACGGACTGCGATAATACAAGGGTATGTGTCTCTGGTGGGAGTGCTATAATACAAGGGTACATGTCTCGAGAGGGAGTGCTATAATACAAGGGTACGTGTCTCTGGAGGGAGTGCTATAATACAAGTGTATGTGTTTCTGGAGGGAGTGCTATAATACAAGTGTATTTGTTTCAGGAGGGAGTGCGATAATACAACGGTACGTGTCTCTGGAGGGAGTGCTATAATACAAGTGTATTGTTTCTGGAGGGAGTGCTATAATACAAGTGATTGTGTTTCTGGAGGGAGTGCTACAATACAAGGGTATGTGTTTCTGGAGGGAGTGCTATAATACAAGGGTATGTGTTTCTGGAGGGAGTGCTATAATACAAGGGTATGTGTCTCCGCAGGGAGTGCTATAATACATGGACATGTGTCTCTGGAGAGAATGCTATAATACAAGGGTATTTGTCTCTGCAGGGAGTGCGATAATACAAGTATATGTGTCTCTGGACGGAATGCTATAATACAAGTGTATGTGTTTCTGGAGGGAGTGCTATAATACAAGTGCATGTGATTCTGGAGGGTGTGCTATAATACAAGTGATTGTGTTTCTGGAGGGAGTGCTACAATACAAGGGTATGTGTTTCCGGAGGGAGTGCTATAATACAAGTGTATGTGTTTCTGGAGGGAGTGCAATAATACAAGGGTATGTTTCTCTGGAGGGAGTGCTATAATACAAGGGTATGTGTTTCTGGAGGGAGTGCTATAATACAAGTGTATTTGTTTCAGGAGGGAGTGCTATAATACTATGGTACGTGTTTCTGGAGGGAGTGCTATAATACAAGTGTATGTGTTTCTGGAGGGAGTGCTATAATACAAGTGTATGTGTTTCTGGAGGGAGTGCTATAATACAAGTGTATTTGTTTCAGGAGGGAGTGCTATAATACAATGGTATGTGTTTCTGGAGGGAGTGCTACAATACAAGTTTATGTGTTTCAGGAGGGAGTGCGATAATACAAGTGTATGTGTTTCTGGAGGGATTGCTATAATGCAAGTGCATTTGTTTCTGGAGGGAGTGCTAAAATACAAGTGTATGTGGTTCTGGAGGGAGTGCGATAATACAAGTGTATTTGTTTCTGGAGGGAGGGCTATAATACAACTGTATGTGTTTCTGGAGGGAGGGCTATAATACAAGTGTATGTGTTTCTGGAGGGAGTGCGATAATACAAGTGCATTTGTTTCTGGAGGGAGGGCTATAATACAACTGTAGGTGTTTCTGGAGGGAGGGCTATAATGCAAGTGTATTTGTTTCTGGAGGGAGGGCTATAATACAACTGTATGTGTTTCTGGAGGGAGGGCTATAATACAAGTGTATGTGTTTCTGGAGGGAGTGCGATAATACAAGTGCATTTGTTTCTGGAGGGAGTGCTATAATACAAGGGTATGTGTCTCTGGAGGGAGTGCTAAAATCCAAGGGTATATGTCTCTGGAGGGAGTGCTCTGATACAAGGGTATGTTTCTCTGCAGGGTGTGCAGTACTACAAGCGTATGTGTCTCTGGAGGGTGGGCTATCATACTAGGGTAAATGTCTCTGGAGGAAGTGCTATAATACAAGGGTATGTTTCTCTGCAGGGACTGCGATAATACATGGATATGTGTCTCTGGACGGAATGCTATAATACAAGGGTATGTGTCTCTGTGGGAGTGTTATAATACAAGGGTATGTGTCTCTGGAGGGAGTGCTCGAATACAAGTGTATGTGTTTCTGGAGGGAGTGCTATAATACAAGTGTATGTGTTTCTGGAGAGAGTGCTATAATACAAGTGTATGTGTTTCTGGAGGGAGTGCTATAATACAAGTGATTGTGTTTCTGGAGGGAGTGCTGTAATACAAGTGTATGTGTTTCTGGAGGGAGTGCTATAATACTAGTGATTGTGTTTCTGGAGGGAGTGCTATAATACAAGGGTATATGTCTCTGGAGGGAGTGCTATAATACAAGGGTATGTGTCTCTGGAGGGAGTGTTATAATGCAAGGATATGTGTCTCCGGAGGAAGTGCTATAATACAAGGGTATGTGTCTCTGGACGGAATGCTATAATACAAGGGTATGTGTCTCTGTGGGAGTGTTATAATACAAGGGTATGTGTTTGTGGAGGGAGTGCGATAATACAAGTGTATGTGTTTCAGGAGGGAGTGCGATAATACAAGTGTATGTGTTTCTGGAGGGAGGGCTATCATACAACTGTATGTGTTTCTGGAGGGAGTGTTATAATGCAAGGATATGTGTCTCTGGAGGGAGTGCTACAATACAAGGGTATATGTCTCTGGAGGGAGTGCTATCATACAAGGGTATGTTTCTCTGGAGGGAGTGCTATAATACAAGGGTATGTTTCTCTGCAGCATGTGCTGTAATACAAGCGTATGTGTCTCTGGAGGGTGGGCTACAAAACAAGGGTATGTGTCTCTGGAGGGAGTGCTGTCATACAAGGCTATGTTTCTCTGCAGGGTGTGCTGTAATACAAGCGTATGTGTCTCTGGAGGGTGGGCTACAAAACAAGGGTATGTGTCTCTGGAGGGAGTGCTGTAATACAAGGGTATGTTTCTCTGCAGCATGTGCTGTAATACAAGCGTATGTGTCTCCGGAGGGTGGGCTACAAAACAAGGGTATGTGTCTCTGGAGGGAGTGCTGTAATACAAGGCTATGTTTCTCTGCAGGGTGTGCTGTAATACAAGCGTATGTGTCTCTGGAGGTTGGGCGATAATACAAGGGTATGTGCCTCTGCAGGGAGTGCTATCATACTAGTTTGTGTTTCTGGAGGGAGTGCTAAAATACAAGGGTATGTGTTTCTGGAGGGAGTGCTATAATACAAGGGTATGTGTCTCTGGAGGGAGTGCTATAATACAAGAATATGTGTTTCTGGAGGGAGTGCTATAATACAAGGGTATGTGTCTCTTGAGGGAGTGCTATAATACAAGTGTATGTGTTTCTGGTGGAATGCTCCAATACAAGTTTATGTGTTTCTGGAGGGAGTGCGATAATACAAGTGTATGTGTTTCTGGAGGGAGTGCTATAATACAAGGGGATGTGTTTCTGGAGGGAGTGCTATAATACAAGGGTATGTGTCTCTGGATGGAGTGCTATCATACAAGGGTATGTGTCTCTGGAGGGAGTGCCATAATACAAGTGTATGTGTTTCTGGAGGGAGTGCTATAATACAAGTGTATGTGTTTCTGGAGGGAGTGCTATAATACAAGTGTATGTGTTTCTGCAGGGAGTGCTATAATACAAGTGAATTTGTTTCTGGAGGGAGTGCTATAATGCAAGTGAATGTGTTTCTGGAGGGAGTGCTATATTACAAGGGGATGTGTCTCTGGAGGGAGTGCTAATCTCCAATTGTATGTGTTTCAGGAGGGAGTGCTATAATATAAGGGTATGTGTCTCTAGAGGGAGTGCTATAATACAAGGGTATGTGTCTCTGGACGGAATGCGATAATACAAGGGTATGTGTCTCTGGTGGGAGTGCTATAATACAAGGGTACATGTCTCGAGAGGGAGTGCTATAATACAAGGGTACGTGTCTCTGGAGGGAGTGCTATAATACAAGTGTATGTGTTTCTGGAGGGAGTGCTATAATACAAGTGTATTTGTTTCAGGAGGGAGTGCGATAATACAACGGTACGTGTCTCTGGAGGGAGTGCTATAATACAAGTGTATTGTTTCTGGAGGGAGTGCTATAATACAAGTGAATTTGTTTCTGGAGGGAGTGCAATAATACAAGTGCATTTGTATCTGGAGGGAGTGCGATAATACAATTGTATGTGTTTGTGGACGGCGTGCGATAATACAAGTGTATGTCTTTCTGGAGGCAGGGCTATAATACAACTGTATGTGTTTCTGGAGGGAGTGCTATAATACAAGGGTATGTGTCTCTGGAGGGAGTGCTATAATACAAGGGTATGTGTCTCTGGAGGGAGTGCTAAAATACAAGGGTATGTGTTTCTGGAGGGAGTGCTATAATACAAGTGTATGTGTTTCTGGTGGAATGCTCCAATACAAGTTTATGTGTTTCTGGAGGGAGTGCGATAATACAAGTGTATGTGTTTCTGGAGGGAGTGCTATAATACAAGTGCATTTGTTTCTGGAGGGAGTGCTATTACACAAGGGTATGTGTCTCTGGAGGGAGTGTCATAATGCAAGGATATGTGTCTCTGGAGGGAGTGCTATATTACAAGGGGATGTGTCTCTGGAGGGAGTGCTAATCTCCAATTGTATGTGTTTCAGGAGGGAGTGCTATAATATAAGGGTATGTGTCTCTAGAGGGAGTGCTATAATACAAGGGTATGTGTCTCTGGACGGAATGCGATAATACAAGGGTATGTGTCTCTGGTGGGAGTGCTATAATACAAGGGTACATGTCTCGAGAGGGAGTGCTATAATACAAGGGTACGTGTCTCTGGAGGGAGTGCTATAATACAAGTGTATGTGTTTCTGGAGGGAGTGCTATAATACAAGTGTATTTGTTTCAGGAGGGAGTGCGATAATACAACGGTACGTGTCTCTGGAGGGAGTGCTATAATACAAGTGTATTGTTTCTGGAGGGAGTGCTATAATACAATTGATTGTGTTTCTGGAGGGAGTGCTACAATACAAGGGTATGTGTTTCTGGAGGGAGTGCTATAATACAAGTGTATGTGTTTCTGGAGGGAGTGCAATAATACAAGGGTATGTTTCTCTGGAGGGAGTGCTATAATACAAGGGTATGTGTTTCTGGAGGGAGTGCTATAATACAAGTGTATGTGTTTCTGGAGGGAGTGCGATAATACAAGTGTATGTGTTTCTGGAGGGAGTGCTATAATACAAGTGTATTTGTTTCAGGAGGGAGTGCTATAATACAATGGTATGTGTTTCTGGAGGGAGTGCTACAATACAAGTTTATGTGTTTCAGGAGGGAGTGCGATAATACAAGTGTATGTGTTTCTGGAGGGATTGCTATAATGCAAGTGCATTTGTTTCTGGAGGGAGGGCTATAATACAACTGTATGTGTTTCTGGAGGGAGGGCTATAATACTAGTGTATGTGTTTCTGGAGGGAGTGCGATAATACAAGTGTATGTGTTTCTGGAGGGATTGCTATAATGCAAGTGCATTTGTTTCTGGAGGGAGTGCTAAAATACAAGTGTATGTGGTTCTGGAGGGAGTGCGATAATACAAGTGTATTTGTTTCTGGAGGGAGGGCTATAATACAACTGTATGTGTTTCTGGAGGGAGGGCTATAATACAAGTGTATGTGTTTCTGGAGGGAGTGCGATAATACAAGTGCATTTGTTTCTGGAGGGAGGGCTATAATACAACTGTATGTGTTTCTGGAGGGAGGGCTATAATACAAGTGTATTTGTTTCTGGAGGGAGGGCTATAATACAACTGTATGTGTTTCTGGAGGGAGGGCTATAATACAAGTGTATGTGTTTCTGGAGGGAGTGCGATAATACAAGTGCATTTGTTTCTGGAGGGAGTGCTATAATACAAGTGTATGTGTTTCTGGAGGGAGTGCTATAATACAAGTGTATGTGTTTTTGGAGGGAGTGCGATAATACAAGTGTATGTGTTTGTGGAGGGAGTGCGATAATACAAGTGTATGTGTTTCTGGAGGGAGGGCTATAATACAAGTGATTGTGTTTCTGGAGGGAGGGCTATAATACAACTGTATGTGTTTCTGGAGGGAGTGCTCAAATACAAGTGTATGTGTATCTGGAGAGAGTGCTATAATACAAGTGTATGTGTTTTTGGAGGGAGTGCGATAATACAAGTGTATGTGTTTGTGGAGGGAGTGCGATAATACAAGTGTATGTGTTTCTGGAGGGAGGGCTATAATACAAGTGCATTTGTTTCTGGAGGGAGTGCTATAATACAAGTGCATTTGTTTCTGGAGGGAGTGCTATAATACAAGGGTATGTGTCTCTGCAGGGAGAGCGATAATACATGGATATGTGTCTCAGGACGGAATGCTATAATACAAGGGTATGTGTCTCTGGTGGGAGTGCTATAATACAAGTGTATGTGTTTCTGGAGGGAGTGAAATAATACAAGTGTATGTGTCTCTGGAGGGAGTGCTATAATACAACTGTATGTGTTTCTGGAGGGAGTACTATAATACAAGGGTATGTGTCTCTGGAGGGAGTGTTATAATGCAAGGATATGTGTCTCTGGAGGGAGTGCTATAATACAAGGGTATGTGTCTCTGGAGGGAGTGCTATAATACAAGGGTATGTTTCTCTGCAGGGTGTGCAGTAATACAAGGGTATGTGTCTCTGGAGGGAGTGTTATAATGCAAGGATATGTGTCTCTGGAGGGAGTGCTATAATACAAGGTTATATGTCTCTGGAGGAAGTGCTATAATACAAGGGTATGTTTCTCTGCAGGGAGTGTTATAATGCAAGGATATGTGTCTCTGGTGGAAGTGCTATAATACAAGGGTATGTGTCTCTGCAGGGAGTGCGATAATACATGGATATGTGTCTCAGGACGGAATGCTATAAAAGAAGGGTATGTGTCTCTGGAGGGAGTGCTCGAATACAACTGTATGTGTCTCTGGATGGAATGCTATAATACAAGGGTATGTGTCTCTGGAGGGTGTGCTATAATACAAGAGTATGTGTCTCTGGATGGAATGCTATAATACAAGTGTATGTGTTTCTGGAGCAAGTGCTATAATACAAGTGTATGTGTTTCTGGAGGGAGTGCAATAATACAGGGTATGTGTTTCTGGAGGGAGTGCAATAATACAAGGGTATGTGTCTCTAGAGGGAGTGCTATATTACAAGGGTATGTGTCTCTGGAGGGATTGCTAATATACAAGTGTATGTGTTTCTGGAGGGAGTGCAATAATATAAGGGTATGTGTCTCTAGAGGGAGTGCTATAATACAAGGGTATGTGTCTCTGGACGGAATGCGATAATACAAGGGTATGTGTCTCTGGTGGGAGTGCTATAATGCAAGGGTACATGTCTCGAGAGGGAGTGCTATAATACAAGTATATTTGTTTCAGGAGGGAGTGCGATAATACAAGGGTACGTGTCTCTGGAGGGAGTGCTATAATACAAGGGTATGTGTTTCTGGAGGGAGTGCTACAATACAAGGGTATGTGTCTCCGCAGGGAGTGCTATAATACATGGACATGTGTCTCTGGAGGGAGTGCAATAATACAAGGGTATTTGTCTCTGCAGGGAGTGCGATAATACATGGATATGTGTCTCTGGACGGAATGCTATAATACAAGTGATTGTGTTTCTGGAGGGAGTGCTACAATACAAGGGTATGTGTTTCTGGAGGGAGTGCTATAATACAAGTGTATGTGTTTCTGGAGGGAGTGCTATAATACAAGGGTATGCGTCTCTGGAGGGAGTGCTATAATACAAGTGTATGTGTTTCTGGAGGGAGTGCGATAATACAAGTGTATGTGTTTCTGGAGGGAGTGCTATAATACAAGTGTATGTGTTTCTGGAGGGAGTGCTATAATACAAGTGTATGTGTCTCTGCAGGGAGAGCGATAATACATGGATATGTGTCTCAGGACGGAATGCTATAATACAAGGGTATGTGTCTCTGGTGGGAGTGCTATAATACAAGGGTATGTGTCTCTGGTGGGAGTGCTCGAATACAAGTGTATGTGTTTCTGGAGAGAGTGCTACAATACAAGTGTATGTGTTTCTGGAGGGAGTGAAATAATACAAGTGTATGTGTCTCTGGAGGGAGTGCTATAATACAACTGTATGTGTTTCTGGAGGGAGTACTATAATACAAGGGTATGTGTCTCTGGAGGGAGTGTTATAATGCAAGGATATGTGTCTCTGGAGGGAGTGCTATAATACAAGGGTATATGTCTCTGGAGGGAGTGCTATAATACAAGGGTATGTGTCTCTGGAGGGAGTGCTATAATACAAGGGTATGTTTCTCTGCAGGGTGTGCAGTAATACAAGGGTATGTGTCTCTGGAGGGAGTGTTATAATGCAAGGATATGTGTCTCTGGAGGGAGTGCTATAATACAAGGTTATATGTCTCTGGAGGAAGTGCTATAATACAAGGGTATGTTTCTCTGCAGGGAGTGTTATAATGCAAGGATATGTGTCTCTGGTGGAAGTGCTATAATACAAGGGTATGTGTCTCTGCAGGGAGTGCGATAATACATGGATATGTGTCTCAGGACGGAATGCTATAAAAGAAGGGTATGTGTCTCTGGAGGGAGTGCTCGAATACAACTGTATGTGTCTCTGGATGGAATGCTATAATACAAGGGTATGTGTCTCTGGAGGGTGTGCTATAATACAAGAGTATGTGTCTCTGGATGGAATGCTATAATACAAGTGTATGTGTTTCTGGAGCAAGTGCTATAATACAAGTGTATGTGTTTCTGGAGGGAGTGCAATAATACAGGGTATGTGTTTCTGGAGGGAGTGCAATAATACAAGGGTATGTGTCTCTAGAGGGAGTGCTATATTACAAGGGTATGTGTCTCTGGAGGGAGTGCTAATATACAAGTGTATGTGTTTCTGGAGGGAGTGCTATAATATAAGGGTATGTGTCTCTAGAGGGAGTGCTATAATACAAGGGTATGTGTCTCTGGACGGAATGCGATAATACAAGGGTATGTGTCTCTGGTGGGAGTGCTATAATGCAAGGGTACATGTCTCGAGAGGGAGTGCTATCATACAAGTATATTTGTTTCAGGAGGGAGTGCGATAATACAAGGGTACGTGTCTCTGGAGGGAGTGCTATAATACAAGGGTATGTGTTTCTGGAGGGAGTGCTACAATACAAGGGTATGTGTCTCCGCAGGGAGTGCTATAATACATGGACATGTGTCTCTGGAGGGAATGCTATAATACAAGGGTATTTGTCTCTGCAGGGAGTGCGATAATACATGGATATGTGTCTCTGGACGGAATGCTATAATACAAGTGTATGTGTTTCTGGAGGGAGTGCAAAATACAAGGGTATTTGTCTCTGCAGGGAGTGCGATAATACATGGATATGTGTCTCTGGACGGAATGCTATAATACAAGTGATTGTGTTTCTGGAGGGAGTGCTACAATACAAGGGTATGTGTTTCTGGAGGGAGTGCTATAATACAAGTGTATGTGTTTCTGGAGGGAGTGCAATAATACAAGGGTATGTTTCTCTGGAGGGAGTGCTATAATACAAGGGTATGCGTCTCTGGAGGGAGTGCTATAATACAAGTGTATGTGTTTCTGGAGGGAGTGCGATAATACAAGTGTATGTGTTTCTGGAGGGA